>NW_024424453.1:25743928-25814124 GCF_017311325.1 Ursus maritimus
AGGAATTGATCCCAAGGGCACTTCCAGGTAAGCATCCAGCACACTAAACTCCCCCTCGCATCTGCTTCCTAGAAAATATAATTTGAGATAGTAAACTGTTTCCATATTTTTTCAACTTTTAAATAGACAATTTTTTAGAACGGGTATAGGTTCACAGCAAAATTGAGCAGAAGGAACAGGGGTTTCCTTTATACTCCCAGCCCAGCACACACATAGCCTCCCCCACCATCAAAATCTCACAGCAGCATGGTTCATTTGCTGCAAATCATAAACCTACAGTGACATATCATCATCAAAGTCCATAGTTTATATCAGGGTTCTGGAGGTTTTGACAATGTTTAATGACAGTATCCGCAATTACATTGTCATACAAAATCATTTCATTGCCTTAAAAAGCCTTTGTGCTCTGCCTATTCATTCCTCCCTCCATCCTTTATCCCTGGCAACCACTGGTCCTTTACTGCCTCCATAGTTTTGCCTTTTCCATAATGTCATATGGTTGGAATCATGCAGTATATAGCCTTTCAGATTGGCTTCTTTCACTCAATAATATGCTTTAAACTTCCTCCATGTCTTTTCATGGCTTGATTGTTCATGGGGTTTTTTTAGTGTTGAATAATGATCCATTGTCCAGATGTACCACAATTTATTTATCCATTCATCTACTGAGGGATATCTTGGTTCCTTCCAAGTTTTGGAAATTATGAATAAAGCTGCTGTAAGCATTCCTATGCAGGTTTTTTGTGAACATAAGTTTTCAGCTCATTTGGATAAATACCAAGGAGTGTGATGGCTGGATCATATGGTAAGAGTATATTTAGTTTTGTAAGAAACAGCCAAATTGTCTTCCAAAGTGATTGAAACATTTTACATTCTAGCAAGCAATGTATGAGGGTTCCTGTTGCTCCACATCCTTGTCAGCATTTGGTATTGTCAGTGTTCCAGATTTGGGCCATTCCAATAGGTGTGTCGTGGTATCTCATTGTTGTTTCAGTTTGTATTTCCCTGGTGACATATGATGTAGAGCATCTTTTCATATGCTTGTTTGCCACTATATATCTTCTTTGGTGAGAAATCTGCTAAGGTCTTTGGCCCATTTTTTATTTGAGTTGTTTGTTCTCTTACTGTTACATTTGAAGAATTCCTTGTATATTTTGGCTAACAGTCCTTTATCGGATGTGTCTTTTGCAAGTATTTTCTCCCAGTCTGTGGCTTGTCTTCTAATTCCTTTGACATTGTCTTTTGCAAAGCAGAAGTTTCTCGTCTTAATGAAGTCCAGCTTATCGATTATTTCTTTCTTGGATTATATCTTTGGTGTTGTATCTAAAAAGACATCACTATACCCAAGGTCATCTAGGTTTTCTCCTCTGTTAACTTCTAGGAGTTTTATAGTTTTGCATTTCACATTTAGGTCTGTGACCCATGTTGAGTTAATTTTTTGTGAAAGATGTAAGATCTACGTCTAGATTTTTTTTTTTTTTGCCTGTGTATGTCTAGTTGTTCCAGAACCATTGACTGAAAAGACTATATTTTGTTTATTATACCACCTTTGCTTCATGTCAAAGATCATTTGATGATATGAGAGTCTATTTCTGGCTTCTCTATTCTGACCTATTTGTCTTTCTTTTGCCAATATCACACTGTCTTGATTACTGTGGCTTTACTCTTATTTCTTGAGGTTGGGTAATGTCAGTCTTCTTTGTTCTACTCCTTCGATATTGTATTGCTACTCTGGGTTCTTGCCTTTCCACATAAACTTTGTTTATGGTTTTAAATTCTTAATTGTATTTTTTTCCAGCTTTATTGATATATAATTGACATAAAACATTGTGTAAGTTTAAGGTGTACAATTTGATGATTTGATATACACATATATTGCAAAATGTGTGCCACAGTAAGGTTAGTCAACACATCCTTTGCCTCACATATTTACTGTTTTTGTTGTTGTTTGTTGAAATATAGTTGATACACAGTATCACATTAATTTCAGGTGTACAACATAGTGATGTGACAAGTTTATACTTTATGCTATGCTCACCACACGTGTAGCTACCATCTGTCACTATACAGTGCTGTTACAATATCATTGACTGTATTCTCTATGCTGTATGTTTTATTCCCATGACTTACTCATTCCGTAACTGAAAGCCTGTATCTCCCAGTCTCCTTCACCCATTTTGCCCATCCCCACCTCCCTCTCCTCTGGCGACCATCAGTTTGTTAATTTTGTTCTCTGTATTTAAAGGTCTGTTTCTGCTTTTGTTTTGTTTTTTAGACTCACAAATAAGTGAAATCATATAGTATTTGTTTTTCTCTCTCTGACTTATTTTACTTAGCATAATACTGTCTAGATCCATCTATGTTGTCACACATGGCAAGATCTCATCCCTTTTGTGGCTGAGTAATATTCCAGTGTGTGTGTGTGTGTGTGTGTGTGTGTGTGTGTGTGTATACACATATATACATAGAATCCAGTTGTATGTATATATGTGTGCATATACATACATATATGTACATATACATGCATATACACATATGTACGTACACACACACATTGCATCTTCTTTATCCATTCATCTATCTGTGGATGCTTGGGTTGCTTCTTGTAAATAATGCTGCAATAAACATACTGGTGTGTATACATTTTTGAATTAGTGTTTTTGGTTTTTTTGGGTAAATACCCAGTAGTGGAATTACTGGATTATATGGTATTTCTATTTTTAATTTTTTGAGAAATCACCATAATGTTTTCCACAGTGGCTGTACCAATTTACGTTCCCACCAACAGTGCATGAGAGTTCCCTTTTCTCCACATCCTCACCAACACTTGCTATTTCTTGTCTTTTTTGTTATAGCCATTCTGATAGGCATAAGGTGATATTTCATTGTGGTTTTGATTTGCATTTCCCTAATAATTAGTGATGTTAAGCATCTTTTCATGTGTCTGTTGGCCATCTGTATGTCCCCTTTGGAAAAATGTCTATTCAGTCCTCTGCCCTTTTTTTTTTTTTTTTTAAGATTTTATTTATTTATTTGATAGAGACAGCCAGTGAGAGAGGGAACACAGCAGGGGAGTGGGAGAGGAAGAAGCAGGATCCCAGCGGAGGAGCCTGATGTGGGGCTCGATCCCAGAACGCTTGGGATCACACCCTGAGCCGAAGGCAGACGCCTAACAACTGCGCCACCCAGGCGCCCCCCTCTGCCCATTTTTAATTGTATTATTTGTTATTTTGGTGTTAAGTTGTATAAGTTCTTTACGTGTTTTGGATATTAACCCCTTATTGGATATATCATTTGCATCTATCTTCTCCCATTCAGTAATTTGCCTTTTCATTTTATCTATGGTTTCATGTTGTTGTTCTTTTGAAGAGAACATTTAAGATTTAATCTCACTGCACCTTTCAAGCATACAATACAGTATAGTTAACTATGGTCACTATGCTGTACATTAGATCTCTGGAACTAGTTCACCTTATAATTATAAGTTTATACCCTTTGAGGGACACCTGTCAGTCGGTTAGGTGTCTGCCTTCGGTTCAGGGTCCTGGGATCAAGCCCTGCATCATTAAGAAGTTAAAAAAACTTCTTAAAAAATACTAAATAAATAAATAAAACAAGTCTTAGCAAATTTAAAAAGACTGAAATCATACCAAGTATGTTTTCTGACCGCAACAGTATGAAGCTAGAAATCGATAACAAGAGGAACACTGGAAAATTCACAGATATGTGAAAATTTAGCAACACACTCCTGAACAACTATTGGGTCAAAGATGAAATCAAAAGGGAAGTAAAAAATTACCTTGAGACAAATGAAAATGGAAACACAATATACCAAAATTTATGACATATAGCAAAAGCTGTGACAAGAAGTAAGTTTATAGTGATAAATGCCTACATTAAGAAAAAAAAAAAAAAGAAAGAGCTCAAATAAACAACATATTTTTACATCTAATGGAATCAGAAAAAGAAGCACAAACTAAGCCCAAAGTCAGCAGAATGAAGGCGATAACAAAGATCGGGGCAGATACAAATGAAAGAGAGCAGAAAAATAATAGAAAAGATCAATAAAACTAAGAGCTGGGTTCTTGAAAAGATAACCCAAATCGACAAACCTTAGTTAGATTTACCAAGAGAAAAAGAGAGGACTCAAATAAAATTATAAATGAAAAAGGAGACATTAAAACTGATATCAAAGAAATACAAAGAATCAAAAGAGACTAATATGAAAAATTTTATGTCAACAAATTGGACAACCAAGAAAAAATGGACACATTCCTAAAAACGTTTAACCTACCAAGATTGAATCATGAAGAAATAGGAAATCTGAGCAAACTAAAAAGAGATTGAATCCATAATCAAATCCTCCCAACAAAGAAAAGCCCAGGACCAGATGGCTTCATGAGTGAATACAACCAAATATTTAAAGAAGAATTAATGTCAATGCTTCTCAAATTCTTCCAAAAAATTGAAGAGGAAGGAACACTCTCAAATTCATTTTAATGGCCAGCATTACTCTGATACCACAGCCAGATAAAAACATTACAAGGAAACAAAACTACAGGCCGATATCCCTGATGTATATAGATGTAAAAACTCTCAGCAGAACACTAGCAAACTAAACTCAGCAGCAAATTAAAAAGATCATACATTATGATCAAGTGGGATTTATCCCTAGACGCAAGGAATTTTCAATATACACAAGTCAAAAATATGATACTCCACATTAACTGAATGAAAGACAATAATTTTACAATGATCTTAAGAGACACAGAAAAAGCATTTGGCAAAACTCAGCATACTTTTATGATAAAGACTCCCAGAAAATTGAGTATAGCAGAAACATACCTCAACAATGTAAAGGTTGTAAATGACAAACCCACAGCTAACAACAAACTCAATAGTAAAAGGTTGAAGCTTTCCCTCTAAGATCAGGAACAAGACAAGGGTGTCCACTCTTACCTTTCCTATTCAACACAGTCCTGGAAGTCCTAGCCAGAGCAATCAGGCAAGAAAAAGAAATAATAGGAATCCAGATTAGAAGGGAAGGAGTAAACCTGTCATTATTTGCTGATGATATAATCTTATACATAGAAAACCTTAAGGATTCCACCAAAACCTGTTAGAACTAATAAACTAATTCACTAAAATCTCAAAAGTCAACACACAAAAAAATCCATTGCATTTCTATACACTAACAATGAACTATCTGAAAAAGAAATAAAGAAAATAATGCCATTTACAATAGCATCAAAAAAATAAACTACTTAAGAATAAAAGCCAAGGAAGTAAGAGTTCTATACACCAAAAACTATAAGATATTGATGAAAGAAATTGAAGAAGATACAAACAAATGGAAAGATCTCTTATGTTCATGGACTGAAAGACATCTTATTAAGATGTCCATAGTATCCAAAGCCATCTACAGATTCAAAGCAATCCCTATCAAAATTCCAATGGTATCTTCACAGAAATAGAAAAAACAACCTTAAAATTAATTTGAAACCACTCAAGACTCCATAATAGCCAAGGCAATCCTGAGAAAGAAAAGCTTGAGGAATCACAATTCCTGATTTCAAACTATAATACAAAGCTAAAGTAATCAAAGAATATGGTACTGACATAGAAACAGACACATGAACCAGTGGAACAGAACTCAGGGCCCAGAAATAAACCCACACATACACTGTCAACTACTATTTGACAAGGGAGCCAAGAATATGCAATGGGGAAAGGATAATCTCTTCAGTAAAAGATGCTAGGAAAACTGGATATTCACATAAAAAAGAATGAAATTGGATCCTTGCTTACATCACTCACAAAAACTGCTTTACAATGAATTAAAGATTTACACATAAGCCTTGAAACCATAAACATCCTAGAACTCCTAGAACATAGAGAAAAAGCTTCTTGGCATCAGTCTTGGCACTGATGTTTTGGATATGACACCAAAACCAAAAGGAACAAAAGCAAAAATAAACAAGTGGGACTACATCAAATGAAAAAACTTCTGCAGGGGCTCCTGGGTGGCTCAGCTGGTTGAGTGTGTGACTCTTGATCTCTTGATTGTGAGTTTGAGCCCCATGTTTGGTATAGAGATTCCTTAAAAATAAAATCTTAAGGGGCGCCTGGGTGGCTCAGTCATTAAGCATCTACCTTTGGCTCAGGTCATGATCCCAGGGTCCTGGAATCAAGCCCCGCATCGGGCTCCCTGCTCAACTGGAAGCCTGCTTCTCCCTCTCCCACTCCCCTGCTTGTGTTCTCTCTCTCACTGTGTTTCTCTCTCTGTCACATAAATAAAATCTTAAAAAAAAAAAAAAAAAAGAAAGAAAAAAGAAAAGAAAATCTTAAAAAAAAAGAAAAAGCTTTATATAGCAAAAGAATCAATCAATAAAATGAAAAGGTAACCTAAAAAATGGGAGGAAATATTTGCAAACCTTATATCTGATAAGGGGTTAATATCCAAAATATATAAGGAACTCATACAACTCAGTAGCAAAAAACCCCCAAATAATCCAATTAAAAAATGGTCAAGGAAGTGAAGTCACTGTCTTGAGAAGATATCTGCACTCCCATGTTCATTGCAGCTTTATTCAGAGTAGCCAAGACCTGGAAACAACCTGTGTTCATCACCATATGATGGATAAAGACAATGTGCAAACACACACAACACAACTGTATAAAATATTATTCAGCCATAAAAAAATTCTGCCATTTGCAACAAGATAGACAAATACTTAATAAAATAAGTCAGACAGATAAAGACAAATACTGTATGATCTAACTTATATGTGAAATCTAAAAACATCAGTGCCATAGAAATAGAGAGTAGATTGATGGTTGCCAGGGGCTGGAGCGAGGGAGGCATGGGAAAATGTTAGTCAAAGGGTACAAATTTGTGTTTTTAAAGATTTTATGTATTTATTTGTCAGAGAGAGAAAGATTGAGTGCACAAGCAGGGGGAGTGGCAGGCAGGGCAAGAAGCAGGCTCCCCGCTGAGCAAGAGCCTGATGGGACCAGCCGAAGACAGAATGAACTGACTAAGCTATCCAGCTGCCCTGCTAAGACTTGTTTTATGACCTAAAATATGATCTCTCCTGGAAAATGTTCTTTTTTTTTTAATGTTTTTTTATTATATTATGTTAGTCACCACACAGTACATCCCTGGTTTCTGATGTAAATTTCGATGAATCATTAGTTGCGTATAACACCCAGTGCACCATGCAATACGTGCCCTCCTTACTACCCATCACCAGTCTATCCCATTCCCCCACCCCCCTCCCCTCTGAAGCCCTCAGTTTGTTTCTCAGAGTCCATAGTCTCTCATGCTTCATTCCCCCTTCTGATTACCCCCCCTTTCTTTATCCCTTTCTTCCCCTACCGATCTTCCTAGTTCTTATGTTCCATAGATGAGAGAAATCATATTAATTATAATTGTCTTTCTCTGCTTGACTTATTTCACTTAGCATTATCTCCTCCAGTGCCGTCCATGTTGCAGCAAATGTTGAGAACTCGTTCCTTCTGATAGCTGAGTAATATTCCATTGTATATATGGACCACATCTTCTTAATCCAGTCATCTGTTGAAGGGCATCTCGGTTCCTCTCTCTTTCTCAAATAAATAAATAAAATCTTTAAAAATCTATTCAGCCATTCCATGCCTTTTTATTAGAGAATTTTATTTATTTCCATTTTAAGTAATTACTATTCTTTTCTTATTAGCTGTTTTTTGTGGTTCCTTTGTTCTTTCTTCCCTTTTTGCTGCCTTCTTTTGTGAACTGATGATTTTCCACAGTGGTATACTTTGATTCCCTTGTCTTTATCTCATGTGTATCTACTATAGGTTTTTATTTTGTGGTTACTCTGAGGCTTACTTGAAATATCTTATATCTGGGGGCACCTGGGTGGCACAGCAGTTAAGCGTCTGCCTTCGGCTCAGGGCGTGATCCTGGCGTTATGGGATCGAGCCCCACATCAGGCTCCTCCGCATGAGCCTGCTTCTTCCTCTCCCACTCCCCCTGCTTGTGTTCCCTCTCTCACTGGCTGTCTCTATCTCTGACAAATAAATAAATAAAATCTCTAAAAAAAAAAAAGAAAGAAATATCTTATATCTTAATAATCTATTTTAAGTTGGTAACAATCTCAACCATAAACAAAATCTCTACCTTTTTACTATCCCCCTCCATTTTAGGTTTTCATGTCACAATATATATCTTTTTACATTGTGTATCCATTAATAAATTATTGTAGCTATAGCTATTTCCAATACTTTTGTTCTCTAGCCTTTATTCTAGAGTTCAGTGGTCAACAAACTGCCATAGTACAGTATTAAAGTATTCTGAATCTGACTCTATACTTACCTACCTTTGCCAGTGTGTTATATATTTTCATGCTAATAATTAGAATCCTTTTGTATCAGTTTGAAGAACTCCCTTAAACACTTCTTGCAGGTCTAGTGGTGAGGAGCTTCCTCAGTTTTTGTTAATTTGAGAAAGTCTTTATCTTGCTTTCATTTCTAAGAGACAACTTTGTCAAGTAAAGTATTCTTGGTAGCAAGGTTTTTTTTCTCCCCCAGCACTTTGAATATATCATCCTGCTCTTGTGGCCTGCAAGGTTTCTGCAGAGAAATCCATCTATAGCTTTGTGGGGATTCTCTTAAATGAGAATAATTTTTTTCTTTTGTTGCTTTAAAAATCTTTGTCTTTGGTTTTAAACAGTTTTATTAAAATGTGTCTTTGAGAAGTTTGTTTTGGATCGAAATTTTGGGATGACCTATTAGCTTCATATACTTGGATGTCCAAATTTCTCTCCAGGTGTGGGACGTTCTCAGCTATGATTTCATTGAATAAGCTTTCTACCCATTTTTCTTTCTCTTCTCCTTCTGGGATTCCAATAATGCATAGATTGTTTATCTTAATGATGTCCCATGGGTCCCATAGACTTTCTACATTCCCCTTTTTTATTGTTGTTGTTCTTCTAACAGGGTCATTTTAGATGATCTGTCTTTGAGATCACTGATCTTTTCCTTCTGTTTGGTCCACTCTTCTGTTTAAGATTTCTATTGAATTTTTCAGTTCGGTCATTGTTTTCTTCAACTCCAAAATTTGTGAGAATTGTTAATGTTTTTTATCTCTTTGTTGAACTTCTTATTTTGTATTGTTTTCCTGATTTCATTACATTGTTTTCTGTGTTCACTTGTAGCTCTCTGAGCATCTTTAGAACAATTATTTTGAATTATTTGTCAGGCAATTCATGTATCTCTATTTCTTTGTGGTCGGTTACTAGAAGTTTATTGTTTCTTTAGTGGTGCCATGTGTCCCTGATACTTCATGATCTTCATTCATAACCTTGCATAGGTGTCTGCACATTTGAGGAAGTCACCTCTTCTAAACTTTAAGGACTGACTTTGGCAAGAAAAGACCTTTACTTGTGGACAGGGGCATACTAAAGCATGCTGTGATCCCAGGTCTAGTGGTGACGGGTGCCATGTATGGGGGCATGTGGCAGTTCCAGGTTCAGGGTGACATGATGATAATGGCTCAGATAGCTGAGATCCATAGCATCAACAACTGTGTGGTCTTTGGTAAATGCCTTGGAGAGTCCACAATGCCTGTAAAGACTGTTGGGCACTTCTAGGTCCAGCAGTAAAATGTCACTGATGATGGCTAGAGCCAGTGCTGTGCACACAGTCACCTGTGAGGGCCAGCTCTAGGTGCCTGTGTAGTGTCAGGGACTGGTTGCAGGCACATTTATAGTGGCTAGGGCCAGAGCCAGCAGCAAGGACCAAAGCCAACTTCAGGCATACTAGCAGTTGTAGGAACAATGGCTGTCAGTGTGCACTTCTGTGGCCACAGGGTCTCACCACAGGCATGCACACAACAGTGGATGCTGGTGACAGGTGTTGGGCCAGTAGTATACAATTGCACAGCTGGAGGAGCTCGCTACAGGTGATTCCAGTAGTGCAGGCCAGGGACAGGAGATAGGGTTTGATCTGTGCCAACATGCAGCTTTGGGGGCTCTGGCTTTTGGCTTGGACTCCTGTAGTTGCAGGAACTTGGATGAATGGCAGTGGAGGCTGGTGACAGGACACAGACCAGCAGGATGAAGGTACATAGCTGGAGGGGCTAGCTGCAGATGAGTCCAGCAGTGCAGGCCAATGACAAGAGACAGGGCCAGGTCTGGGTCCACAAGCAGCTTTGGGGACCTTGGCTGTCAGCACGCACTCCTGTGGCTACACGAGTTTGCCACAGGTACATGCACTGTTGTGGAGGTCAACCCCAGCGGCTAGACTGGCATCTTACACTCATGCAGCTGCAGAGAGAGGGGCTGACTGGGTTGAGGCAGTGGGGCAAAGGAAGGAGTTAGGAGGGACTCAGGCAGCTGATGTCTTTGTGAAAACCCGTGGGGCAAAAGCCACTGAAATCGGCAAAGCATCCTCAGCGGCTGTGCTGGTCATTGATTTCTGCAGTTGCAAAAGCTGCCAGAGTCCTCTGCAGAGCAGCACTGCATGCTGTTACTGGTAGCCCTTGCTCTTCTTTGTTCCTACCCATCTGTATATGTCTCAGCTTTGCCAGTCTCTGGGTGGGGTGAAACTGAAGTGGGTCCTTTATGTATTGCCCCCAAAAGCTGGAGATGCTGGTTGTTCATCCCATTCTCCCTTTACTGGAGAGAAAACCTCTTTTTCGCTGGGGAGTTCCCTCTTGGCACTGAGCAGTGCTGGCCTGGGGGATGGGATGATGTAGGCAAAGTGAAGCTGTTCTTTCTTCTCTTTTTGTACAGTTATTCTCAGGTTTTTTGTTCCACTCTTGTTGAAGTTCCTTAAGTGGACTCCTGAGCTCTCCTAGAGCTATTTTTGCTTGTGGATACTTGTCTAATTGTTAATTTGGGAGTGGGGGATTTCAGTGCTGTGGTCTCCTACACTGCTACCTTGGAACATCACCTCTTATAAAATTTAGAATCCGTTTGTCAATATTTACAAAATAACTTGCTGGAATTTTTATTGGGATTGTGTTGAATCTATAGAGCACGTTGGGAAGAACTGACATCCTGACAATATTGTCTTCCTATCCATGAGCAAGAACTAACACTTCATTTATTTAGTTCTTTTTGGATTCCTTTCATCAGAGTTTTGTATTTTTTCTCATATAGATATTATCCATATTTTGTTGGATTTATTTTTAATTTTTGCATTTTTGGGGTGCTAATGGAAGTGGTATTGTGTCTTTAATTTCAAATTCCACTTGTTTATCACTGCTATATAGGAAAGCAATTGACTTTTGTGTATTGACCTTGTATCTTACAAACTTGTTACAATTGCTTATTAGTTCCAGGCAGGTGTTTGTTGTTGAATTTTTCAGGGTTCCTACATAGATAATCACGTTATCTGTGAAGAAAGACAGTTTTATTTTTTCCTTCCCAAGATATATGTCTTTTATTTCCTTCTTATCTTATTGCATTAGCTAGGACTTCCAATATAATTTCAAAAACCAATGATGAAAGGGAACATCTTTGCCTTGTCCTGATCTTTGCGGGAAAACTTTTGAGTTTCTCACCTTTAATATCCTGTGTAGGTTTTTTATAGATGTTTTTTATCAAATTAAGGACGTTTTCCCTCTATTCCTAATGTGCTGAGAGTTTTTATCATGAACAGGTGCTGGATTTTGTCATATGCTTTTTCTCCATCTATGGCCATCTATAGGCCAAAGAGATGGACCTTGGGAAAACAAAACAAAAACAAAACTTTGCTGATACTGTAGTCTTAGACTTCTAGCCACCGGAACTATGAGAAAATAAATTTCTGTTGTTTAAGCCACTTAGTTTGTGGTACTTTGTTATGGCAGTCCAAGTAAACTAACACATGGGCTAATCTTAAATACCTTTTAAACTGCACTCACTTATTGGTAAATTATCAATGTTCCAGTTGTAGTGTGGTATAGTTGAGTCTTATATTGTCTTTGTCTGTATCAATATCTGACATTCAATCGGCCAGAAAGTTAAATACAGAAATTCTGACAAATTCTAGCTCATAGAAGTTGCATCCAAAAAGTTTTTAAATGTACCAAGCAGTTATAACTGTAAATGTTGTGTTATGCAGTATATTTCCTAAAGGCATGGATGAGAATAGAATTACCTGCCTACAAGTATTCTGTGTAACGATTGCTAAAATATTCTGCAGACTAACATACAGATCTATATATTTCAAATCATCTTTTCACTACCACACCCTTCTATTGCCATGTTCTGTAGACAACTTCATATGGCAATCCATCCTCTAACCATGCCTTCATATCATGATCCCAAGTGAGTTAGCATATCGGGCAATAGGAGGTTTTTTTGGAAGCCATTTTAACCCAGGAGAACAAGTAATAAGTTGCTACATATGAAATTGACTAATGAGGATGTAAATACACTTCACTAAATTCAAACTAAGTGTTTCTCCAAGTCAACCTCCTCTTAACCAGATCTCTAGCATGTTCATGATCATTCCAACACTGCACAGTTCAAGAAGTATGACATAGAGGAATCAAAAATGGAAAATCAGACTCTTATTTTTGCAAGGTTTACAAAAATACATTTCTATAAAAACATACTGCTAGGGTCCTTGCTGGAGCTCTGGAAGAGGCCTGTGCATGTCAGGGTCTCTGAAGCTTAAGCTCTAGTGATTTCACAATAAACCTGCCTCTGCCATTGTGAAGGCCTTGACCCTAATGCCGACCAGGAACTCACCACATGGTCCTCTGACCTACCCACTCCTACTGCCTACCTAATTTGCTGGTCTTTTCCCTCTCAGATTAGTGCAAAATCCCATCATAACAATATTGAAATCAACAGATACTTCAAGAATTTCTGCCCTATGTCTGTGCCTAAAGCCCTGTTCTGATTAGGTTTATTATGTTCTTCTTCCTGAGTCTCCCTAGTTTGCATTCTGATCTCCCCTCACTATTGTCACTGTAGGAAGTGACACCTCTGTTCATAACTTCAGATATTAAATAGACCCTGAAAGAGGGAGAATTACAGGGGAAGCAGAGTGTAGGTGACCGGGGGTGGGAAACAATGACCAGAAACATAACAGCTTAAATCAGAAGAAAGAGCTGTCTGGGTTTAAAATATTATCTCTTTTTTATTTATTTTATTTTTATATTAAACGTGCTCCTTGTGAAAAGTAAAAATAGCACAGATAAGTTTAACATGAAAAGTAAGAATCTACCCCACTCTGAAGCCCTAACTCCTCACCCCATAGTTAATCATAACCATTGTTGGTGATTTCCTCTGCTTGTGTATTTGAAGGATAGGTCTTAGAAAGATGATGACTTTGGCTTGAGACACATTAGGTTGAGGATTATGATGTTATGTCTTGGTAGCAATGTTCCAAGAAACAGCTGGATATTTTAAATAGGCAGTTGGAGAAGTGAGACCTAATGAGGTAGGTCTGGAATTTTTTTTCCTGCATTGTTACTAGTGTGAAAGTGAGAGAACTGTGAGGGAGAGAAATGAGAGGTAGGAAAAAAACAAAACCAGCACAATTCTCAACCAGAGGCAACACACACATTTCAGAAGTGGCCAATGGAAAGTAAGGCCCTTGAAAGAGACAAAAACAATGGTCAGTGAGGCAAGAAAAGTTGAGAAATGCTCTTGAGGTTTACTGACGTGTAAACTCTGCTTCTCTGTGAAAATGCAATATAAATATAACTGGCAGCCAATATTTCTACTGACAAGAAAACTTATAGCAAACATAACTACATTCTGTGCTGTGTTTTACTGCAGAACTTCCTGTTGCTTGCTCTTATTCATCAATCTCCTACTAGAAGTTTCTACATGCTGGACTTTGAACCTCTTATTTCCAGACATGTGGGGACTCCCCATGCCTCAGCTTTCTTTTCAGTTATGCTCTCTGGCCATTGTGAAAATTTCCCTCATGTCCCATTGGGGTAAGCAGACTTCTAAGATGGCCCTAGTGATCCCCAACTCATGGTATTTATATCCTTGCATAATTCCTTCCCCTGGAGAGTGGGCTAGACCTAGTGTGTTTATTCTGTGGCATGCATGATAGGATGGCACTACCATGATTAAATTATAAAAGATTGTGACTTCTGTCTTGCTAGCAGATTCTATTGCCTCTGGGCTTGAACTTTTTGATGAAATAACCAGCCATGTAGTAGAAGCCTGTGTGGCAAGGAACTGAGGGTGACTTCTAGCTAACAGCCAATAAGTTATTGGAGCCCTCAGTCCAATAGCCCATGGATAACTGAATGTTGCTAACAATCATTGAGTGAGCTTGGAAGCTAATCCTCCTCCATATCACAGACCCTGGGCCACCAGCATGATTATAGCCTATATGTGTGTTATTTGAAGCCACTAAGTTTTGGGGTAATTTTTTTAAAGATTTATTTATTATTTATTATTTTTATTTTTTACTTTTTAAAGCAGATTCCACGCCCAGTATGGAGCCGAATGTGGGGCTTGAACTCATGACCCTGAGATCAGGATCTGAGCTGAGATCAAGAATTGGACGCTTAACCGACTACACCACCCAGATGCCCCTAAAATTTTTTTTTAAAGATTTATTTATTTATTCATGAGAGACAGAGAGAGATAGGCAGAGGCAGAGGGAGAAGCAGTCTCCCTACAGAGCAGGAAGTCTGATGCGGGACTCAATCCCAGGACTGTGGGATCATGACATGAGCCAAAGGCAGACACCTAGCTGACTGAGCCGCCCAGGCACCCCCCGAGTTTTTTATTTTTAAGAAATCTACAATGTGGGTTAAACTCACAACCCTGAGATCAAGTGTCACATGCTCCACCAACTGAGCCAGCCAAGCACCCCAGTTTGGGGTAATTTTTATACTACAACAGATAACTAATAAACACACCAGATCTCTAATTCTGGTTGTCTAAGAAGTGTCCCAAATGTCAAGTGTCCATTTCTAGGAGTGTAGGAAGACTAGTCCAAGAGAGTGATGCTCAGACCTGAACCAGGACAATGACCAGGGGAATAGACAGGAGTAGTGTATAGAAGAAGGGTCCTGTGTAGACAGGATCAACTGGACTTGATCAACTAGATAGTGGGAGATTAAGGAGAGAAGTCAACCTGGCCTCCCAGGTGGAGAATGGGGCTATTCACTAGGAAGTGGTATACAAAGGGTGAGGTGCTGGAGAGATGGTTTTGCCTATTTTGATCTGTCTTCAAACTAGAAAGAGTTTAGTTTCAATTTTCCCTGATCCATTTAAAAGAAGATCTGTTAGGAAAGTGTGTAAGGGTATAAATAAAATAATTCTGAAAGTGGGTCATGAGTACATGAAGATAAACTCTGTATTACATATCTCAAAATGTATACATGTTTGAAATTTTCCAAAATAAACTTTATTTTTTTAAGTAGGCTCCACGCCCAGCATGGGGCCCAACATGGGGTTTGAACTCACGACCATGAGATCAAGACCTAAGGCTGAGATTAAGAGTTGGATGCTTAACTGACTGAGCCACCCAGGCACCCCCATAGTAAAAATTTTTAATGGGAAAAGGTTAACAGCTAGATGGATCATCAAAATCTATCTAAAGGAATAATTGGGAGAGAGAGAGACAAAAAAGGGGGGGGGGGAAGAATGGTAAAGATAATAGGCAGAAGGAAAAAAGATCAAATAAAAGCAGGACAATTTGAAGCACAAGAGAGGAGGAGGATCCTGGGAAACTCCCCAACCTGAAGAGGGCAATAGCTAAAGCTTTTAAGGGAAGCCATGACCTTGCCCACTGAAGACTCTAAGCCAGTCTGAACTCTGAGCTGCAAGGACAGTCCCACCCTCTGGTAAGACGCTTACGACATCTCCTGAGTAGAGATGGTAGCAGTACCACCCAGAACCACTGTGGAAAGCTATCTGTAAATCAGTCAGGCAAGAGAAGGCCAAGAGTAGCCCCAGAAAATGGACCTGGCTAGGGAAAGCATCCAAGTAGGTACCAGTAGGCTGCTGAGGTACAAGACCATCCTCCATTTTGGCATCAGTAGTTGAGGAAAAGGGAGTAGGAGAAAAGAGGCCGAATGTACCTTAAAGATCTTTCTGAAGGAGGGCTGGTAGGCAGCAGGCCTTCCTTCTGGGTGGAATTGACAAGATACTTCCCTACAAAAGCTAAGAAGGAGCAGGCCCCAACTGTTACCAATCCTGCTGATGCTTGGGATAAGAGTGACCCTATTACCCTCCCCTGTCAGCCTTTCATAATCCCAAAGGATGGGTAGGTAATCAGCAAACAGCTGAATGGTTGGTTTGAATAGCTGGAATGATGCAGGGGTAAAACAAAGTTACCTAAGGACTTGAACTCATGGTAGAAACTCTACATAATCAAATCAAATCTAAAAATAACCACAGTACTACACAAGATAGATTATAATACTAAAGATCATTCATGGAAATGAGCCCCTCATTAACTCTCCTAGGCAATATTTTCCTCTCAAAAAGCTGATGGACCTTGCAAGGGTAAAGTGAACAAAAACTCAGAGACATAATCAGTTCCACCACTGCCCTCATCCTACATCTCCTCTCAGGTACAGAAAGCATCTACTGTCCTGCAACTGAGTCCTTGCCTTGGCAAAATACATTAATAGCAGTGGCACGCTGGTAAATTTTTAACAACTGGCTCTCAGGGCTGGAGTGGGGGAGAATCATTGATTGTAGCATTTGCCAATATCTGTGGTGTAAACCCCAATTTCAACTTGATATCACAGAACACAATTGGGAAGATACTGGCACAGGTAACTCTTAAAAGCAACCCATTCTCTTCAAGTCCCAGCTAAAGCTCCATTTCTTTGAAGTTGCCTTTCTGAGAATTCTCACATCAGTCAGGTATGCCTGTTATAAAGTCAGGTGGCTTCATAGAATTGTGTACTTTTTCATAGTACTTATAACAGAATAGTTATTATATACCTAGTTGTTATATAATTAGTTGTCTATTAAAATATAATTAGCTGTTTAATGCTTTCATCCTCTGCCAGAATGTAAATTTCTAATAGGGCAGGAACTATGTCTGTCTTGTTCATCATTGTCTCCCCAACACCCAACATAGTGCTGTACATATAAAAGATTCTCAAATACATTAGTTAAATGAATAAAAACATAACTTATAAGAACTGCTCCTTTTTCAGATTCTCCCTGCCTTCTGTCAGAAGGGAAACCCCTTTTTCAGGAATTCGTAACCCATCTTGGTCTCAGCCTCTGGGAGGCACATGCAGATTCCCTGGGCCTCACTGTTTCTAGTGGGAGGACTTAGGGACTTTGGTCTCATGATCTCTTTCCAATTCTAGATGTCTGTTTACAGCACATGTGCTCAGAGACCATTCATTTAAAAGAATGAATGGCTCAGTCGGTTAAGCATCTGCCTTTGGCTCAGTTCATGATCGCAGGGTCCTGGGACCTAGCCCCAAGTTGGGCTCGCTGCCCAGCAGGGAGCCTACTTCTCCCTCCCCCCCCTCCCCTCCCCCGCTGGTGCTCGCATGCTCTCTCTCTCTCAAGTAAATAAATAAAATCTTTAAAACAAAGTAAAAGAGGGGCGCCTGGGTAGCGCAGTCATTAAGCGTCTGCCTTCGGCTCAGGGCATGATCCCAGCATTCAGGGATCAAGTCCCACATCGGGCTCCTCTGCTGGGAGCCTGCTTCTTCCTCTCCCACTCCCCCTGCTTGTGTTCCCTCTCTCGCTGGCTGTCTCTCTGTCACATAAATAAATAAAATCTTTTAAAAAAAGAAGAAAAAAAACAAAACAAAAGAAAAGAACATCCAGTGCTTTAGCCCTAAGTTAAAAGATTATTTTCAGTAGTGAAAGTTAAATACAATTATTTTAATAACTCATATTTAAATATTAATATTAGTGTTCCAATAAGTCATCTCATTTTTGATATGTTGTGATAAATTAAATGCAATTATTTTATACCCTTGGAGGTAAAATACAAAATGATGTTTATGACATACAGTTTCTAGAATACATCAAAATGTATAAACACTCAATATTTGGTTTTTAAAACATGTTTATTTTCTGTCTGATTATAATAGTCTCTTTGCTATAGAAAATTTGGAAAAGGCACAAAAATATAGAGAAGAAAATAAGAATCACGTGTAATTCTATTACCTTGAGAAATCTACTGTTAAACATTTTTGTGTAGTTTCTTCTAGTGTTTTTGTTTTCTATATCATATGGTTCAGTTTTTAGGAAAAATGAAATACTATGCATTTTTAGTTTCTTATCCTGCTTGTTTTTTTGTAGATTGTGAATATAAATTGGTACTCTCTCCTTGAAGGGCAATTAAAAATAATGACACAAATTTAAAATACACATACCTTTGGATCCAGCAATTCTATTTATCCTGCAAGTGTACCCCATGTGCTTGAAAAGGTGGGTATATAAGAATGTTTTAACAGTAAAAGACTAAAAACAACCTAAATATCTACGTGGTACATCCATGCATTGAAATACTGGTCAGCCATTAAAAGAAAGTACAGTTGACCCTTGAACAACATAGGGGCTGGGGGTACTGACCTCCCATGCAGTCAAAAATTCATATATAGATTTTGACTCCCCCTGACCTTACTAATAGCCTGCTATCAACTGGAAGCCTGACTGATAATATGAACATAACACATATTTTGTATGCTATATATATTATATACTGTATTATAATAAAGCAAGCTAAAGAAAATGTTATTAAGAAAATCATAAGAAAAATAAATACATTTATAGTACTGAACTGTAAAAATTCCACGCGTAAGTGGACCCACATAGTTCAAACCTGTGATATTCAAGGGTCAGGTGTAGATATATAGGGATAAATAATCCCCAACTCCAGTTGTTAGAGAAAAGGAAAGATGTAGGACAATGTTAACAATATGCTCTCATCTGTATAAGAAATAAAAAAGCATAAAAGGGAGATTATATACTTTATGCTAATATAGGCACACAGTATTTCTGGAATCAGACATAAGAAATCTGTAAAAATGATTCTTCTGGAGAGGGATCTGGGCATGTGGAATGTGAAGGAGGTTTAGTTTCTCTTGCAATGTAAGTTTCTTTTCTTTTTTTTTTAATAACCATGTACATGTATGTTACTTGTTTTTAGTTAGAAAAAGTTAAAGATATTTAGAAGGACCTACAATTCTAATATTCAGAAATATCCACTGTTGGGGCACCTGGGTGGCTCAGTCATTAAGCATCTGCCTTCGGCTCAGGGCGCGATCCCAGAGTCCTGGGATTGAGCCCCGCATCGGGCTCCCTGCTCTGCTGGGAGCCTGCTTCTTCCTCTCCTGCTCCCCCTGCTTGTGTTCCCTCTCTCACTGGCTGTCTCTCTCTCTATCAAATAAATAAAATCTTAAAAAAAAAAAAAGAAATATCCACTATTAACATTTGGTATATTTTCTCCCAGTCTTTTCCTTTGTCTGAGTATATGTAGGTATGTGTGTGTGGATATATACATAGCCATGTATATATGCTGGTAAGAAACAATCCCCCAAATAATGTCAAAATTGGTATCAAACTGTACCTATAATCTTCTATATTAATTTCTACCATTTACTATTATTATGCTGTGATATTTTTATCTCAATGCATATTATTTGAAAACAAAGAATATTTTGAATTTCTATAAAAATATATATGAATGTATAAAATGGGATGCATGCCAAATGAGAGCCTCAGATGGCATCATAAGAAGTTCTTGCGCTAGAATGGCCTCTCAGAGTTATTCCAAATGGACTGGGATGGGCAGGCCTTTTTATACACTGGTATTGATCAGTCATTGGATATGGGCCATCCCAGAAAAGCACATGCCTCTCTGCACTGGAGGCAATCTCTGAAGCAGCTCACAGCATTCCCAGAAGTTAGGGTAACAAATCCTTCACCCAAGACGGATGTGGGCAGCATATGATGATCAGTATCCACTGCAGTCTACCCTTTGTTCTGTTCAGATATATTTCTTCATATATGTTCTGGGAGCAGCAACACTGCTGTTAGAGTGGGCCCCTTTCTCTGTGGGAAACTTTAAAAAGAGAAGGTTGATGAAACAAACTACAATTCCTGGCCTTGCAGCTAGTCTCAGGGTTATAACTGATGCTTATCATCTCCCTCTTGCTCTGTCCATTCTAGATTCCTCTTGCCCTCAGCTATCATCCTTGCTGGTCTCAGTGGCTTACTTGGTGACATGACCCGGACCCTCATCCTTAAAGGGTAGGAATTCCTGGTGACTATGCCCATCTTGCACTGAGATTGCCACACTTGTGCATTTCTGGTTAAAATCGGGCAAGTGTACACCAAGAGGTGTCCAGTTGAGTCACTTGAATGCCGAGCATATTCCTCCATGCCTCTGTTGTATAACCTTCTCTTGCCAGAATGGTGACTCCTATTTTTGCCTGCTGGTCCCTGGACTCCAAGAACACAAAGAGCTCGGGTTGGCAGCTGTAGCTTGTAGTTCAGCAGAAGTCTTGCTATGTTCCTTGGTAAAATTGTGCTCCCTTTGGAGACCTGTACCTTCAACGTTGCAGAGTTCATTGTTGGGAGACAATTTATCATGGATCTCTTATATTTCTGCACCTCTTGCAAGCAGACAGCAATAGCTTTTGTTCTGAGCCATTTTTCAAGGATGTTTGTATACTGAGCAGCCTTAAAAAGATAGAGGTGGAGATAGTGTCTCTCTTCAGAACAAAAGACTGATCTGTTTACTTTCCAGTGTAATAAAGATTATGACTCCCTCTGGGGAAGCATTTGGGAACATTGGGAATTTGAGTACCTTAGCCATGATATAAACCCACTGTATGCACAGTGCCTATCTAGGCCCCTCCACATCTTCCTCATGGTACTTGGGGAACAAGGAAAACCAATGCAAACATAAGTCACTCGCAGCTTGCCATGCTGTGAGCAATAAAATCTTCTGACTCTGACCCAGGAGTCTCATGTCTTCTGCTAGCATTCATAAAAGTGGCAGACTAACTTGTTAGATGGCAAATAGGGTAAATTCTCAGAACTTTTCACAGTTCTTGACAACTATGGTATTACTAAATGTGGAAGAATTAATATAGCCATGGGGCAGAAATGTAAATGTATACTGTTACCCATTCCATGTAAATGAGAACTGTTTCTGATTCTCCTTTCTGAGATAGATGGAAAAGAGCATACTTATCAGATTAAAGGTCACATACTATGTGCATGTGTCCATGTTACTCTGTTCTAGCAAAGACACCACATCTCGTGTCTATCTCCAGAATCAAAGGTTTTCACAGGGACCAGACCAGTGAACAAAATGGAGGTATGATGGGGATTCACCACCTTTGCATCCTTTAGCTTTTTAAGAGTAGCACTATTTTCCACCATTCCCTCCAGCACTACTGTTTTTTGTGTCTTGGCTAAGGGAGGGGGCAGTTTCAGAGGCTTCCATCTGGCCTTCCCCATAGTTGTTACTTCATAGGCCAAGGACCCAATGAAGGGTTTGTACCACCTATGAGGTGTATATATTCTGATTATATATGTGAGGATTGAAGAAATAACTAACATGTGGGTCTATAGACCAGTTGGCCTACTATAACCTGGACTTTGAATAGGATTTAATTTCTTACCTGACCCCCATATGCACCTACTCTAAGAAGGGGACTGTGATGATTCTTTGGGTCTCCAAGTAGCAGTGTCAATTCAGACTCTGTGATCACAGTCCTTGAAATATTTACATATTCCCATTTTCCCAATGCACAGTTGTCTGAGTAAATGGTCTTAGGTGCAAAGGTTTTGGAACAATCTTTGGGGAACTGAGGAAATCGTTACTGTATACATTTGCCATAGTGTTGCAGGTTCCTTCCTCATGGAGGCTTGATCTCTTCTTGAGTTAATAGGCTCCAGGTCTAAAAACAGATTCACATTTTGAAACTCGGCAAGGGATCATGATGTTAATTGGGGTGACTGACTCACTCTCCTGGCTATATATTTTTAATTCATCTGATGATACAAGCTGTATCATCGGATGTAGTAGCACCCTCATTGGCTACCCATTTATTTTTCCCCTAGAGACACCGTTTTCTATTAAATATCTCTATAATTCTTTGTGGATCACTTCCCCCTGACTATATTATAATAATTGTCCAACTTGCCTTCTGACCACTAAACACCACAATCTGGTCTCTCTAATTTTGGGGTCCTATTTTACCTATTGCTATCAGTAAACCCAGTTCTTTAGTGGCTTCATTTACCATCCGATCGGGCCTATAGAAAGTCTCTACTGAGCCTCTTAATGAGACAGGTGCCCCTCAGAACAGTACATTTCTTGTGTCCTTGACATATGGCGCAGCCTCCTGACCTTCTGTAAGTGAATCATCTGACGGGTTTTTCATCTTTACATAGTATATGTTCTCCAGAATAACCAGTTGTCTGATCTTTTTAATTCTTTCTTCCACTGTCTGCCATGGCAATTCTGGCATTTTAACCTCATTTAGTATGGGGCCATCACCTTTTCCATGCTTCTAGAAACCATCCTAATAGCAAATTCACACAGTCTCCTGGGGTTCTTATTATGACGTTAAATCTTGAGTACTGGGAGAGTGCTTCCAAATCTAACTTCTGTGTTATCCACCTTATGTTCCTTTTCTTTTCATCAAGCGTCCTCAAAATTCAATCCTATACATACAATCTCAGTTCATGCTGACTAGATATTCCAGTTCCTTTGGGGTATAGTTCCTTTCCTCCATTATCATATCCAAAACACTGAAACTGAACATCATTAAGGCCTACTGGACAGGAGACTTCCCGAGAGCAAATCTTTTGAGGGAGGCCGTTTGTTGCCTTGATGGGAAGAGATCTCTGCACCATCTCTGAACAATGGGGAAGGGATAGATCTTAATAGGAAACTTTGGGCCACTTCTGGGAATATTTCATCTAATGTGTTAAGTCCTATTTTTTCCCCCAACCAGGGCCTTGATCTTGGCTTAATATACTTGTCTTGATTAGAAATGTACTTTGTAGCTTAGCCACTATGACTGAGTTTATTCTTTAGCTTACTTTAGTCTCCCACTACAGGAGATGAGAGCCACTTTGTATGGTACTGGAAAGACTGTAGTCTTCACTTTTAACTTTCAATTGATGATTAATCACTCTTAGGTTTTCATTAACTTTTTTTTTTTAACTTTTCCCAGCACATCAGTCTGGCTAGGACTACTATAACAAAATATCATAGACTGAATAGCTTGAACAAATTTATTTCTTACAGCTCTGGGAAGTCTGAGATCCAGGTACCTGCTGGTCAGTTTGGTTTCTGGTTAGAGCTCTCTTCCTGGCAGGCAGACACCTGTCTTCTTGCATGTCCTCACAGTGGCCTTTTCTTTGGCATGCATGGAGAGAAAGGGAGAGAAGGAGAGTGGGGGAGAGAAAGGAAATGACAGAGAGAGAGAGTTGGGGAGAGAGGGAAAGGGAAGAAGGGAGGGAGAAGGAGAGAAAGAGATCTCTGTTTCTTTTCTTATAAGACCATTAATCCTATCAGATCAGGATCCTCCTCATGACTTTATTTAGCCTTAATTACTTCTTGTTTAAAAAAGATTTATTTATTTATTTATTTGAGAAAGAGAGGGAACCTGGGGCAGAGGGAGAGGGAGAAAGAAACTCAAGCAGACTCTGAGCTGAGCATAGAGATCACTACCTGAGCCAAAACCAAGAGTCAGAGGCTTAACCAACTGTGTCACCCAGGTGCCCCTAGCCTTAATTACCTCTTAAAAGCTCTATCTCCAGATATGATCACATTGGGGATTAAGACTTCAACATATAAATTTTTGGGGATCCATAATACTACCCAAATTCATTGTCCTTACAGTTACTATTTTCCCCATATTTCTGAAATACTTGATATATCACACAGCTAATATATACCTTTCCACTGGTGTACCAACCTGATTCAGCATCCATGAAAGTTTCAACAACTGGACCAAAATTTTGTGATAGAAGTCTTTATTGTCAGGTAGGCAGGTAAAGATTAAGCTCCAATACCCCATCTGAGTGCCTGCTTTTTCAGATTTCAGTCCTGGCACCAACTGCCAAAGGCTGAGCTCTCAGGGAACAGACGATGAGATAGAATTTAATAGGCTGGATATTTATTAAGGAGTGCCCTCAGGATTGCTAGTTGTGGAAGGGAGGGGAAAGAAACAGGATTGAGCAGAGGGAGAAACTGCATTATACGCAGGTTCCATAGGGAGCTTGGGAGATTAGAATTGACCTTCACAGTTGTCCCAAGTTGGCTAAGATGGTCAGACTCTTATGCCTCAACTTTCTTCCATAATTGAATGTGGGATACCCTGGGAAGGGGCGAAAACTTCAGCAATGTAGCTTTCTGCAATTGTAATAATCCTGAAGATACCAAAGACTCTGTCAATAGTACACTCAGTTCCTGGAACAAGTCCTTATCATAGGGGAATCTGGGAAGGGCATCACAATGTTCATCACAGGGGTGAAGCATTTAAATCTCTCACTCCTGTTTTCATAGAGGGGAGAGAATTTCCATCTCCTTGAAGAAAAAGAATGAGAAGTACTCCTCAATTGCTCCCCACAGAAGTAGGAATGATTTCACTGGTAGATGAGATTATGAGAAGGAGTTAAGCTTGAAAGGCTAAAGCCTTTCTGGGCTTTCTCTGTCTCTGTCTTTGTCTCACTCCCTTTCTCTCTGTCTTTCTTTATCCCCTGGCTTGTCAGTAGGATTCAACAAATTCAGTGCTCCTCAATGTTATAAATGTATGGAGCAGGCCTGAATCCCATGGGAAGGCCTGAAGTTGTCCAGTTCTCCCTTTGACCAGGTGATGTATTCAGTTGTGGGCTATAATGAGGAGACCAATAGCAAGCCCACTGGCCAAGACAAATCTTTCTCTAATTGACTTTATCCCGCAAATTTTTATAAATTGTATTTATTATGAAAATTTCAAACATGACCAAAAGGAGAGAGAATACAATAAATGAAAATGTATTCAGTATCCAATTAAACAAATGTTAGGATTTTTATTTAAGCCAGTATTTTTATTTTCTTCTTTCTGATTACTGGATCTTATTTCTCATTTGTTTCCATACTTGGGAAGGGAAGAAAATAGTGCCATTTTAAAGATTCAAAAAAAAAATCAAGAAACTTTATATAAAATCTGGATTTGTAACTATCCCTGAGGACAAGAAAAAGAAAAACAAAACAAAACAAAACAGAAAACCTGGCAACACTGGACAACATAGCAACGAACAGCTAGCTCTGAGAAGCAGCTACCTGCTTTAGACTGGGTTTGAGCTCCCGCATAAGTCATAATCTCCACCCCTCCCAACAAAGAAGCCAAGTGTCAATTTGTCACTCACCATAAGGCTTAAAATGTTACTTTTATTACATTTAGTTTCCCCCCTTCCCTGTACTTACTTCTTATCTGTCTGGCTCCTGCAGGTATTTGAATTACTTGTCCTCGCTCTACAGCCTTTTTATAGTCTACCTAAAGGCCAAATCCAGTGAAACATAATCAGAGTGTCTGAGTATTCAACAGCTTTACTAGAAGACAAAAAATATGTACAAAATATCTGTCAGCAGATAGTGGATAAATTATAATAAAATCATACAATGCAATACTATTGCAGCACTAAAAAGGAATGAATGATTGATACATACAACAACATGGTTGAATCTCAATAATGCTGAGTAAAGAAATAAAACAAAAAAAGAGTACAGAGGGTATTATTCCATTTATATAAAATTCCAGAAAATGCAATTAACCCATAGTATTAGAAAGCAGACCAGTAGACAGAAAGCAGAGCAGTGGCTGCCTGGGGATGGGATAAATAAGTGGGGCAGGGGGAAATGAATCACAAAGGGCTATGAGACAACTTTTGTAGTTGAAGAACGTATTTATTATCCTGATTGTGGTGATGGTTCTATGGGTTTATATATGCGTCAGAGCTCATTAAATCATACACTTTGAATTTGTGCAGTTTATTATATGTCATCACACCTCAATAAAGCTCTAAACAAACCAAAGCAAACCTAACCAAACAAAAAACTCAAAACAGAAACAAACAAAAAACCACATCAACTCTCTGCCATATATACTAGTAGGAGCTCAATAAATGTCTACATAAGTGTCATTGACAAGATATTTGTAGTCATTGATTACTTACACTGATTCAGAAAGAAAAAATCTGCAATTCTGATCCTGATAGCTTGCTATTAAATTTTTATCCCTAGAAATGCCATAACACTCAGATTAAAGAGAACGTCCAAAAGCTTCTGGAAATGGATAACAGTGGCTGCCTCTGGAAAGGAGAAATAAGATATCAAGGGAAAAGGAAAGGCAAATAACTTTTACTTTTTTAATTGGTTGCATGCCTGTAATATTTCTATTAAAAAGTTCTTTTTTAGAAAAAACTTGATTATAAGAAACATGCACTGAAAGATTATAGGAAGTGATTTGAATATGTTTATATATATACATATATATACATATATATATATATTAGAGAGAGAGAACGGGTGTGAGTAGAGGGTGCTGGGTGGGGGGGGTGGAAGACAGAGGTAGAGAATCTTTTTTTTTTTTTTAAAGATTTTATTTATTTATTTATTTATTTATTTATTTATTTGACAGAGATACAGACAGCCAGCGAGAGAGGGAACACAAGCAGGGGGAGTGGGAGAGGAAGAAGCAGGCTCATAGCAGAGGAGCCTGATGTGGGGCTCGATCCCAGAACGCCGGGATCACGCCCTGAGCCAAAGGCAGACGCTTAACCGCTATGCCACCCAGGCACCCCAGAGGTAGAGAATCTTAAGCAGTCTCCATGTCCACCTTAGAGCCCCATGCAGGGCTTAATCGCACAACCCTGAGTCAAAAATCAAGAGTTGATTAAATCAACTGAGCCACCCAGGCACCCCTGTCTTCATAAAATATTTTAACCCAGAGATGATTTATAGCTAATAAAGTAAATTAAACATATTTAAGTTTCTGGTGATGATGAGAGAATTAAGAAACTAGTCATTTATTAAGAATAAGACTACACTTCCATCCAATTTATTAATAACACTGAATACTAAAGTGCACCAGACAATGCCTTTAGAGTTCTAAGGGAAAGTAAATCAGTTATACAGACCTAGCTGAATGAAAATGTTTGCAAATATTAAAAAACTGAAAGTGGGGTGCCTGAGTGGTGCAATTGGTTGAGTGTCTTGGTTTCAGCTCAGGTTGTGATCTCAGGGTCATAAGATCGAGCCCCAAGGCAGACTATGCGTTCAGCCCAGAGTCTGCTTCAGACTCTCTCTCCCTCTACCCCCTTTCCCCCCACTGCCCCCATGCTCTCTCACTCCCCCTCTAAAATAAAAAAAAAAAAAAAAAAAAAACCCTTAAAGTATCCTTCCGATTCTTTCATAAGTAGTTACTGAGGATATTCTCCAGAAAAACAAGAAGATAAACCCAAAAAGTAGACGTGGATTCTAGAAAAAGAGTGTCTCCAACCATGGAGCAGAGAAAAGGGAAGTAAAGGTGGGTAGCAGGGTTAAAGAAAATTAGGTTAAGTGGAGGCAGAAGCACAAAGTTTCATTAGGTGATTAGGGGCAATCACCAGGGCGCAAAAGAAGGAGAATCTCTGTACAAGAGTAGAGAAAATGAAAAAACTTGATATGATAAATTATGTAAGATACGCAGTGGGGGGGGGAGGCAATTTGAAACTCTAGGAAAAACAAAGCCATGTAAGCAGTTTGTGGCCCAAATATGAAGCATAAATATTTGGGCAATTGATAGTAAGGGAAGAGAATACATTTGATCTTCATGTTCTGCATATTTTTTTTGAGTGACTTTCTAGTGGTTCTGACAGAAGTCTTGTGGAGAAGAAAATGTAACCTTGGCACTCTTCTTAGCCTGGAAGTTGGCTGTTAACTTTGAGTCACCCAGAGGACAGAATAGAAAAGACTTATTGACTATGTTTAAGGAAGGTGAGTGGAAGGTGAGAAGGAAGAATGGCAGTAGTAAAATTGGAGAGTTGAAATACTTTCTATCTAAGGTTGAAATATTATCTAGAGTTTCACAGTATATTATTAAAAGTTTCAAAGATAACCAACAAAAAAGCTAAAATGAATGTAACTGTTAAATGTTGAAGTGGATGTTAGCATAATCCTTACCTTTTATAGCTGGGAGTCATTAGATATTGTATAAAGCTGATATGAGCATATTTAGAAATACTTAAATAATCACAAACAAAAACATGTAAAAGAGGTTGGTCCTGGGAATTGAACCTAGAAGTAAAAAGGGTTATAATATTTGTTGCTTTTCACCATAATTCTTTTGTGCTAATGTTCTGCTACAATTTAATTTGTTTCCTTTTATTTATTGCCATGTGTGCATTTTTTTGACTGGAAAAAAAATAGATGCTGTATTTTTTTCTGTTTATATAGAAACAATATTTTGTTTTGTATTTATCCTATTGAGGATGACTCCCTAAAGTAGGTCATTCTTTATTCCAGATCTTTTAAAATAAGCAATGATGTGGGAATTCCAAGGACACCAAGAAACTTGGAGTAAGTAATTGGTTGTTCTACTGATATTTTATTCTCTACCCTAACGAATATATAAGAATCCTTAGCTCCTATCCACACTAGTTTTATCCCTCTGCTTATGAGATTTATTTTTTAAGTGTCTGAGTAGTTCTGATCCTCCATTTTAAGGGGATAGGGTTTTACCTGTAACCAGGTTACTGATTCTGAAAGGGGAGGTATTGTGGTCCCTCTTATTACCAACCTTGGTAACTGATTGCTCATGTTTAGAGGGAATTGTGTTTTTAGTATTAAAAAAGGAATGGAAGGGGTGCCTGGGTGGCTCAGTCAGTTTAGTGTCCTACTCTTGATCTCAGCTCAGGTTTTGATCTCAGGGTTGTGAGTTTAAGCTCTGTGTTGGTCTCCATGCTGTATGTGGAGACTACTTTTTTTTTTTTAAGATTTATTTATTTATTTATTTGACAGAGAGAGAGAGACAGCCAGTGAGAGAGGGAACACAGCAGGAGGAGTGGGAGAGGAAGAAGCAGGCTCCTAGCGGAGGAACCTGATGCGGGGCTCCATCCCAGGACCCTGGGATCAGGCCCTGGGCCGAAGGCAGACGCTGAACGACTAAGCCACCCAGGCGCCCCTGTATGTAGAGACTACTTAAAAAGAAAAAGGAATAGAAAAACCATGGGTTACCACCAGTTGGTAGTACACCTTAATTGCAAGAGTAGGAAAGAAAGGAAAACCATTTCTGATTTTTGCAAAGGTCTACCAATACAAGTAATAGCAAATGTCCTGTAGCCAAGTGAAAATGTGAAGGAAGAATACTTCATTTTGGGAGAGTAAAATGAGACAGTGGTCATGATCCCTAAAATACTATGTTACAGATATTCATGTGGTTTGTAAAAGTAGTGAAAGTGCAAAGTGAGAAAACATAATCAGGAGACCTCTCTTTGGTCTAAATATCTAATAGCGGCACCTAGAACTCTGTAAGAGGGTTGGAGAAGGGAAGAATCATGAATAAACATTACTTTGAAAAGTTTTTCTTATAAAATCTATATGAGGTGGGGCCTGGGTGGCTCAGTCAGTTAAGTGTCTGCCTTCAGCTTAGGTCATGATCCTGGAGTCCTGGGATTGAGCCCCACATTGGGCTCCCTGCTCAGCAGAGAGTCTACTTCTCCCTCTGCCCCTCACCCTGCTTGTGTTCTCTCTCTCTCACTCTTTCTGTCTCTCAAATAGATGATATCCTAAAAAAAAAAAGATCTATATGAGGAAGACTACAAAACTCTGATGAAAGCAATCAGAGAAGAACCACATAAATGGAGAGATATTCCATGTTCATGGATAGGAAAATTCAATATCATCAAGACATCAGTTCTTCCCAACTTAATCTATAGATTCAATGCAATTCAAATAAAAATTACAGCAAGTTATTTTATGGATATCAACAAACTGACTCTAAAGTTTATATGGAGAAGCAGGGTGGAGGAGGGGTGAAATAGTTAAAGGGGATCAAGAGTACCCTTCCTTGGGGCGCCTGCGTGGCACAGCGGTTGGGCGTCTGCCTTCGGCTCAGGGCGTGATCCTGGCGTTATGGGATCGAGCCCCACATCAGGCTCCTCTGCTGTGAGCCTGCTGCTTCCTCTCCCACTCCCCCTGCTTGTGTTCCCTCTCTCGCTGGCTGTCTCTATCTCTGTCGAATAAATAAATAAAAATCTTAAAAAAAAAAAAAAAAAGAGTACCCTTCCTTATAAGCATTGAATAACGTATAGAATTGTTGAATCATTGTATTGTACACCTGAAATACTGTATGTTAATTATACCTCAATAAAAAAGAATAAAGTTTATATGGAGAAACAAAAGCCCAGAATAGCCAGTACAATATTAAAGGAGCAGAACAAAATTGGAGGACTGATATTACCTGACTTCAAGACTTACCATTAAGCCACAGTAATCAAGACAGCGTGACATTGGCAAAAGAATAGACAGGTCAATGGAATAGAAAGTCCAGAAATAAACCCCCATAAATATAGTCAACTGGTCTTTGACAAAGGAGCAAAGGTAGTAAAATAGAGAAAAGACAATCTTTTCAATAAATGGTCTGGAACAACTAGACAGACACAGGCAAAAAACAAAAACAAAACCAAAAAAACCCCACAAAACCAAAAACGAATCTAGACATAGATCTTACATCTTTCACAAAAAATTAACTCAACATGGGTCACAGACCTAAATGTGAAATGCAAAACTATAAAACTCCTAGAAGTTAACAGAGGAGAAAACCTAGATGACCTTGGGTATAGTGATGTCTTTTTAGATACAACACCAAAGATATAATCCAAGAAAGAAATAATCGATAAGCTGGACTTCATTAAGACGAGAAACTTCTGCTTTGCAAAAGACAATGTCAAAGGAATTAGAAGACAAGCCACAGACTGGGAGAAAATACTTGCAAAAGACACATCCGATAAAGGACTGTTAGCCAAAATATACAAGGAATTCTTCAAATGTAACAGTAAGAGAACAAACAACTCAAATAAAAAATGGGCCAAAGACCTTAGCAGATTTCTCACCAAAGAAGATATATAGTGGCAAACAAGCATATGAAAAGATGCTCTACATCATATGTCACCAGGGAAATACAAACTGAAACAACAATGAGATACCACGACACACCTATTGGAATGGCCCAAATCTGGAACACTGACAATACCAAATGCTGACAAGGATGTGGAGCAACAGGAACCCTCATACATTGCTTGCTAGAATGTAAAATGTTTCAGTCACTTTGGAAGACAATTTGGCCGTTTCTTACAAAACTAAATATACTCTTACCATATGATCCAGCCATCACACTTCTTGGTATTTATCCAAATGAGCTGAAAACTTATGTTCACAAAAAACCTGCATAGGAATGCTTACAGCAGCTTTATTCATAATTTCCAAAACTTGGAAGGAACCAAGATATCCCTCAGTAGATGAATGAATAAATAAATTGTGGTACATCTGGACAATGGATCATTATTCAACACTAAAAAAACCCCATGAACAATCAAGCCATGAAAAGACATGGAGGAAGTCTAAAGCATATTATTGAGTGAAAGAAGCCAATCTGAAAGGCTACATACTGTATGATTACAATTACATGACATTCTGGAAAACACAAAACTATGGAGACAATGAAAAGATTAGTGGTAGCCAGAGGTCAGGGAGAAGGAGGATGAATATACAGAGCACAGATTTTTTGGGCAATGAAAATACTAGTATGTTATAGTGATGGATATATATCATTGTACATTTGTCCAAACCCACAGAATATACACCACCAAGAGTGAACCCTCAGGTAGACTATGTACTTTGGGTGATTATGATGTGTCAATATAGGTTCATCTTTGGTAAATGTTATGATTCTGGTGAGTAATGTTGATAATAGGGAAGGAGGCCATGCTTGTGTGGACAGGGGCATAGGGGATATCTTCATTCTTTCCTCCTTCCATACCTTCCTTTATTGTGCCTAAAACTGCTCTAAAACCATAAAGTCATTAAAGTAAAAAAGACTTTTGTGAAAGGAACACTATCGTTATTGTCATGAAAACAAGTTGGCTAAACATCTTTCACTTTAAGCAGAACTCTAAGGTCAATAGAATAATTTTGAAATCTTTTTCATGCTGAAATTATCCAAAGAGGAAAATGACAAAATTTAAAGTTACTCTGCCATCTAAATAGTCACAACTAGGGGTGCCTGGCTGGCTGTCAGTAGAGCATGTGACTGTTGATCTCAGGGTCATGAGTTTGAGCCCACATTGGGTGTAGAGATTACTTAAATTAAATAAATAAATAAATAAATAAATAAATAAATAAATAAATAGNNNCCAACTAGCTCTTTGTGTTATAAGCCAAAGTTCTTCATGGTATTGGTTAATGAATGTTAATCATTTATTCTGCAATGCATTTATATTACACTTACAATACATTGATGTGTAAATGTAATTTTTAAATATATAATATAAAATATCTACTTTTGTACCAGGTTGGCTAAGAAATTGAGTTGAAATAAAACTGATGGGTATGTGTCTTCCTTTTTAGACACCTAACTTATCAAGGATGAAACTTCAAAGTGGGCCAGGGCTCATTTCAGATCATTTGATATGAGCAATGAGGTAGAATTCCAAGGTCACCAAGAAATGTGGATTAAGCAAATGGTTGCTCTACCAAATTCCCTACCCTAAATAAAAAAAAAAAAAAATTTTTTTTTTAAAGTCGGCTCCACTCCCACTGTGGAGCCAACATGGGGCTTGAACTCACAACCCCGAGATTAAGACCTGAGCTGAGATCAAGAGTCAGAAGCTTAACCAACTGAGCCACCCAGGCACCCCTACCCTAAATAATATTTAAGAATCTTTAGCTACTATCCACACTAGTTTCAGATATCCCTTTTGATATTTTGTTCATACCTATGGCTTGAAGCTGTTCATGAAAATTGTGGTATTTGAAAATCTCTGCCAAGAATTTTTGGAATCTTGATTAAGAATTTCACAAAAGTAGGGGCACCTGGGTGGCACAGTGGTTAAGCGTCTGCCTTCGGCTCAGGGCGTGATCCCGGCGTTAGGGGATTGAGCCCCACATCAGGCTCCTCTGCTATGAGCCTGCTTCTTCCTCTCCCACTCCCCCTGCTTGTGCTCCCTCTCTCGCTGGCTGTCTCTATCTCTGTCGAATAAATAAAAAATCTTAAAAAAAAAAAAAAAGAATTTCACAAAAGCAGAGGCTCCCAGGAGATGTGTGATTCTGTAACAAAATCAACACATTATAATAACCATTACTTTATTTTACAAAATAGCTGAACTTTAAATGTATCTATCGTTTGCTTGCATTTATGATTTTTCAGACTAAATCAACGAATACGAAGAATTTGTGAAGAGACAGAAATTGGAAAAAGATAAAGTCATTTCTTGCATACCATTAAGTATTTTTGATTACATTTTGTAAACCATAGGAATTACAGAAAGCTTTTGTGCATTTTTTAAAGGGTGGTGGATGAAAGACAAAGACTTTTTAGAAGGCTATTATACTTGTTACAGCGTAAGATAATAGGAGTTGGTGGGGAGGATCAGCCTTGAATGAGGATAAAGCAGTGGGAGAAAAAGCAAGAAATCTGAATGAGGATATCATGGGAGTTGGGCTATTCTGAAGGAAAAGATTCAAGTCTAGCTCTACAATTTAGAACCTAGGAGACTAGGTAATTATAAACACCAGCTCAACTATTGAGTCAAGTGAGAGGGCAAAATAAAGAAAATTTTAGATTTCTCTAAACTCAGAAAGTTGACTACCCATGCTCTTGGATGTTTAAAAAAATTGCTAAAAAGTTCTTAGCAAGATAAAAACAACATGGCAATAATACCAATAGCATTTCTATATAATTGTTAATTTGTTTAATACTCATAGCAACTCTATGAGGTAGGTACTATTGTTTTTTCCCAACAACTGAGGACACTGAGGCATAAAGAGATTTGTCCAAGGTCACACAGCTTTCCAGAGCAGTATGGTTCCAAAGCCCTTGTTCTTAATTATTACATTGAGATTACAATGTTATTAAGAGAAATTAGGAAATTTGAATTTAAAAGAAGCATTATTTTCAATGTTTAAATTTTGAGCAGGAGCTTCCTGGCAAGTAAGCTGAACATGAGGAATCTTAGTTGAGGAGAAATCAGACACAGTAATTTTGGGAGACTTTTGAAGTGAAAGAATGTAGTAGAGGACAGAGTTAGGAGTTGAACTGTGGGATGGAAGAAAGAGGAGGAGCTAGCAAAGGAATAAGACCAGTAAACCACGTAGGTTGTAGATACCAGGAATTGCCTTAAAATAAAGGGAAACAGGACTTTAAGGAAGGGCTAGGGGCTGGGTGTGCCAAGAAAATGAGGAATGAGAAAATGGTTGGAAAGCAGAACTCTGTTGATCTTAAAGTCTAATTTCATTTTGCTGTTATGAAGTCTGATTACTACAAGCTAAGGAATAAAGCGTAAATGAAGGCGTGACTGCTTCTTTTCAGAAATGTGACTGTGAAAGGAAGGTTGATAATACTGTAATTGGAGAGAATAGTAGCACTAAAATTTTAAAAAAGACAATGGAAACTGTGTTGAAAAGCAGAAAGGAAGAAGCTGGTGGATAAGGACATTGAAGATACAAGACCTTATAAAAGTAGTGGTGGAAGGAATTGGGAAGGGACGGCATACACAGTGCCAGGAGGACTGGCTTTGGAATAAGGGGAGAACAGGTTGATTTGGTGAGAATTTTTGAGATCATAAACAGAATGTGACTACAGATATTTCAAGATGGAGAGAATATCAAATTGGAGAATTTGTAGTCCCATAGCTTTGATCCCAGGAAACTAAATCAAGTTATCTATTAGTATGGATTGTGACTGGCACCTTTAGTAACAAGGAAAGCTGGAACCAGTTTTTGCAAAGAATATAAAAAAAATCAACCAGAGATGTGTGTGTGCGTGCGTGTGTGTGTGTGTTTAGGTCGATGAGACTTCCTCCAGTGAAACAGCCACACACTTCGTGACCTTTTGGGAAAGAATCCAGAAATAGGGGTAATTTACTGGAGATTGGCTTTGAAGACTGTAAAGGAATTGAGCGATTCTGAGGCAATATTAAAACAGAGCTGGCTCAAGCAACAGAGAATTTAGTCACAAATGATTCACTTTTGTATTGAAAAGTTGTGGGCAGGTGAAAGGTAGGAGTCACCGCCAAGGAAAGGCGGGAGGGAAGAGACGTTCAAGGGCATACTTTGGTCACGATCTCACGTTAGTCAATTCTCACGTCCATTTCAGAGTCACTGAAAGTAGTCCTATGCTGTGGGAAGAGAAATCCCATTCCAAAACTGAGGTGGTATTTTCCCAGGCTAGCTACATTCCTTTTTCACTAACTAGCCAATGCTGCCGCCTTATGCAAAGCCGGCACTGAGAGGATCTGCTTTTTAGAGGCAGGGACGACGCCAATCGGCCTGGGGCAGGCACTGTAGTGTCTAGATCGGCATGGGAAGGCCTAAACTGTTCTCGAAACCTTTTCACCCTCACTCGCGGAAACGCCTTGCCAACAGTCAACAATAGCTAACAATGCTAAGCTCAGCGGCCCTCTTTAAAGTCAGGAGAGGCGGGAGAAGGGTTTGGCTCCCTTACTCCCTCCTGTTTCCGCAAAGAGCGTCCCGGACGTGGGGTGGGGACAGCACGAGTCAGGCGGAGCTGTAGGGAAGCACCGGACTCGAAACCTGGGGAGGGGCCTCAGTGAAGGGGCTGGGGGCGGGTCTCCCTCCCAAGTCTCGGAAAAGCTCCAAAAATGGCGGGCGGCACCTCGGTTAGCGGGGCGCGCAGGCGCCACCGTGGCCGTCCTTCCGCCAGCCTCGGGCGGCCCAAGAACCGTCTACAACGGCCTCACCGAGAGGCATCCGCCGATTGCGATTGGCTGAGCTAGGCTACCGCTCCGTGAGAGGGCGGGGTCTCACGCAGCGGCCACGTTTCCCGCCCCGCTGGTGCGCGTGCGTGCAATCCCCACAGGAAAGCATTTGCGCGCGTCCCCGCCGCGGCCCCCAGCTCGCGCCTCAGCTCCCTCCCTTTTCCGGGCAGGCCCGTCCCGTCAGCTAGGCAGTAAGCGTCGCGGCCAGCAGAGGGCGGTCCGGACCCAAGTCTGCAGCGGCGCCATTGGCGTGTGGAAAATGCCACCAGATGGCGGGTTAGGATTGCAGCTCCGTTGAAGGCGCGGCCCCCGCTCCCGAGCCCCCGGCGACCACCCCGTAACAACCCCCCCACATCGGGAATAACACACCGGAGACTTTTGGGGGGAAACTAGGTCGACGGCCGGCGGCGCCCGGATGGGCAGCTGAGGTGAGTGCGGGCGGCGGCGACGGCGGCGGGGGGCGGGAAAGGGGGAATGCGGCGGCAGCGGCGCGGGGGCTGGAAGCGCGGATCCAAGATGGAGGCCGGGCGAGAGCGAGAGAGCGAGGGAGCGCGAGCGAGGAGCGGGCGGGCGGGCCGGGCGCGGGCCCCGCGCGGGGGAGGGAGGCCGCGCGGGCCTGTGCGGGGCGCGGCAGTCGCTGGCCGTCCCGGCGCCCGGGGGGGCGCCTGTGGGCGCGGCGGGCACCCCGGAGCCCTCGTTCCTCCCCACCCCTCCCGCGGGCCCGAAAATTGTGCCCCCGCCCGCTCGGGCACTACAGCGACGGGCGCGGAAGCCTTTGTGGCGCGCTCGGGCCCGCCGCCAAGCCCGCCCTCCGCCCTCCGCCCCCCCGCCCGGACTCTCGGGACTCGCCCGCGCCCGGCGAGGCCGGGCCGAGGCGGGCTGGTGCGAATGCCGTCCGCCGCCCGCCGCCCTGCGTTTCTGCGGTGTTTTAGCGGCGGCGTCGTCACATGACAACGAGCTCGCCTCAGCGGAGGGGCCTGGGGGTCGCTCGGCGTGGCGGCCGGCCGCAGCATCTTCTTGGTGGGGTGGGGCAGGGGGCTGGCGACTGGGGAAGAAGGGGCGTCGAAGCCGGGCTTTCCCGCTATCTGCCCTCCCCGCCCCCGACGGAGGCCTCCCAGTGAAACGTGTTCAGGCCAGAGCACTGCCCCGCTAGTTTGCCAATTCCCCGGGAGAAGAGGCCAATAAAAGTTGTTTTCCCTCCTTTCTCGGGGTGGGGGCGGGGTGAAGAGCTGGGAAACTGGAGTGCCTGGAGTTGGACCTGGGCCTCGATTGGAGGGTCTGAACTGGGTGCTGCTTGCGTGCTCTAGGGACTTAAAAAAATTTTCAGGTCTTAGGATTGTCACGTCACCGTTTCTACCCACATTTGAAATGTTATCGATTCTCTTCACATTGCAGAGAATCGTGCCCGGGGCGTATAAATCATGGGATGGTTTTGGAAGCTTATAGACCCAAAACAATGCTGTTTGTGTGTGACGATAGCGAATTATTTGCTGTTAAAGTTCTTGTTAAGATGATGAATAATACAGTTTATTCCTAATCGTGGTTGTGACTAGAAAGGACTATATTTTGCATTTTCTTAGGAAATACAGTGTTTGTGAAAGTATTTGAATTGCTATAGAGAAAGTTCTGTGATTTGTGATTTATGTGGAATTTGAATATGACTCTACCTTTTAGTTTTCCGTGTATGTTTTAAAGAACATTGCAAATTTTGATGGTGAAATATACCTAGGGAAGTATACACAACAGTGAAAATAAAAACGACTTGTTTATTTTATGATATATTGTACTGTATTTTCATATTTATGGTGATTTCAGATTTTAAAAAATTGTAGAAGAGGGAATATTGAAAGATCTGGAAAGGTTGTCTACTTGCTTTTGATTTTTGTGAACACTTATAACATTGCACAAATTGCTTTCTAAATAAAGTTCTGGAAAGCCTACAAGTGTTCTGCTAGTTTTTTCCTTTATATTTTTCAGAATGTATTTTAAATTTATTCAAGTGGTTTACCAATGGTCATTTTTACAACCAAACTACTTTTGAGTGGAAATTTCTCAGTATCCACTTTAGTTTTGATGTTCTGACAGAGTTAGGAGATACTGAAATAGATGTGAAATGTGGGAAATTATGTTACTTGGATCCCTTCCGTTGAAGACAGTAATATAATTACTGTTAATTCGAATGGTTCTTTTAAAGCCTTAAGGGGGACTGTGGTGTAGGGGAAAGAGCCCTGGACTGAAGTTACATTAAACAGTCTCTAGGTTTGTCATCTTTAGGGTGTCACTCTTTGAGCTTTACTTTCTTCATCACTAAAATGAAGGTACTGAATTACATGGTAGTTGTTTAACAAGATGTGTATGAAAAAGCTCTTTTTAATAGTTAAAACTTTAAACATTTTATGCAGTTTTAGCCTTTTCCCCTTGATTCTGTGTCTGTATATCTTCATAATCAGTGCTGTGAGGAGATCTAATGCACCCTGAGGAAAAAGATACATCTCTTTGTAGCCTGGGTGCAGGGTTACAAAAGCACCTGGCTCTTAGGGGTCCCAAACAGACTAGGTCCAGCCACTTGCTGCTGACAAAATCCAAAGGCAGAGAGACGAAGGTGGTGAAACAAGAAGGGAGTTTATTTCAGTGAGGCCAACACTGGGAGAACTGCTTCTCCCAAATGCTCAAACTTCTAGGTTTATATAAGGAAAATGTGGATCAAAGATGGGTGGGTACATGCAGGTGGGCAGTAAGGTCGGGTCAGTCACTGTCTTAGGGTCCGTCACTTGGGGTCTTGGTGGCTCAGGGCAGTCCTTACTGCTTGTTGGTGTAGTTTGGTTCTTATCAGGGAATGTTTTGCCGGTAGGGTGTTTTGCCTGAGTTAAGAAATGAGCCAGAAAGAGGAGCTTAATTAATAAGAAAGTACAGACTGAAGTCAAAATGGTCCTCTTTTTTCTTTGCTGCTTAGTCCTGTAGTTGGGGGAGTGTATTCATTTCCTTTTGGTATATAGCAAAGTACAACAAATTTAGCAGCTTAAACAACACCCAGTTATTGTCTCAGTTTCTGTAGGTGAGAAATCTGGGTACTTTGTGGCTGGACTCTGTACAGCATCTGACCAGATCATCTCATCAAGATGTCAGCTGTGGCTACAGTTTTCATCTGAGGTTCAGAGTGTTCTTCCAAGTTCAATACTTGCTGGCACAATTAATTTCCTTGAGGCTATAAGTCCTTCTTCTTGCTAGCTTTTGGTTATGTTACCACTAATCCACATAAGTAGTTCACATGACTACAGTTACTTTTATTAGACAACCAGGAGCCAGTCTCCATGACTTCCTCTGTCTTTGACCTCTAGACTCTCCTTTAAGACCCCCTTTTAAAGCTCATCTGGTTCAGTCAGACCCACCCACCATAATTACCTTTTGGGCCACTCGACTGATTAGGGACCTTAAATACATATGCAAAATCTATTTGCCATATAACAACGACTGGAGTGATGCTATCCCATTATATTTACAGGTCTCCCCACATTCAAAGGGAGGGGAATTACAGGGTGTGGGTCATTGAGGGTTCTTAGAATTTTGTCTGCCATTGGGAAAGAAATATTTTTATGTTTACCTTCTTAGAATCTGGACATATGTAGGAGGATAGTGCAGAGGGAGAACAGTAACCCACTTGACAAGTTTACTCATATTTATTTGTCTTTAAGCCTTTCCCATATTTCCTGGTATCTCACTATAAGTGCCTCCCTCTATGAAAACATTTGTTGCATTTAGAGGAAATGAAAAACTAAAATTAAAATAAAAAAACTTTAGGTAATAAGAAAGGCAATAGGAGATTAGGTGGTTATCATTATTCCTTGATACCTGTTGTGTTGCCCATTTTAGAGATGAGATTGAGTCTCATAAGGTAAGAGATTTTAATACATAAGATCATGTTCCTATTAAGTGACAGGTAGATTCATACTCATTGCACCAGGCAGTTGTGGTGTGATTAGTCCACAGTTTGTGAGGAAGAAATTTTTATGAAAAAGAATAGTTATTTGAAAGGGTTAGAGTGGGGATATTATTGGTGGAACAGAGAAGGTAGCAGAAGTTGGGTCATGGTATGTGGGATGGTTTGAGTCTAAGAAGAAAAATATTTTCAAGAGGAGACGATTAGTTTTAGTTAAGGATATCGAGCTTTAAAGAATATAACCAAAGAGTTAAAATTGTGAGGAGATACAACTTAATTTCTTAATAGAGGGGATATAGTAGGGGCTTGGTAAATCTTTGTTAGCTGAATAAACATATAAATCTTTGGAATTAAGATGTCTCTAGCTACTGTGCCACTCCTTAGAGAAAGGTAGAAAGCAGAGACCTAAAAGAATGCTCTTGCATAAGCCCTAGAATGAGATGAATCTTGAGATGGGAATTGTGGTAATGTCTCTAGAGAAAGAGAGGTCAGTTTTCTGTCATTTCAGTAGTTAAGAGGATAGCATCCCAGCGTCCTATCTTAGTACTGAGAGACACCTTGTTTTATTGAGAAGTGTGATTCTTTTAAAGTGAGTTTTAAGTAAGTCATAGATCAGTTGGTTTTATAGAATCTTTTCTCCATATAATTGACCCCTTATTGCTTCCCTCAGGTTTTTTCCTTCCCCTCGTCTAATTCTGTTTTTGCCAGTTTGTGCTTGAAGGACATCTCAGGTCCTACTTTCATAAAATAGATTCCTTTGTGCTGTAGGGCCTAAATGGTGCCCTGATAAGTTGCCCAAATGTCTCTGTAGAGTTTTGCTGTAATGAAACAGCTATAATAACGGCTTTTAACTTGATAGAAGCTCATAGTTAACAAAAACATTTTATATTGTGACCCAGTACAAACACATACACAATGGAAATAAAAGTTTCATGAAGTAACATTTAACCTTTATGTAGTGCCCTCTGATATTTTCTGGCTTTGCTTTTTAAATTAAGAATGTTGGTTGCAACTCACCAGATACCATGACTCAGTTGGAAAAGCCGTGAATCTTGGTAATCAGAATAGTACAAAGTAAAATCAGAAGAAGAAATCATTTCACTTCTATTAGACTGGTAAACATTAAGCATTCTGATAACATCAAGTGTTGGTGAGAATGTGGAGAAATTATACTCCCACTCTTGGCAGGAGTATAAATTGACAGTCATTTTGCAGAAAAATTTATTTATCTAGTAAATTGGAGATAAAATATGAATAAAAATGTTCACAACCTTGCTTGCAGTAGCCAAAATTTACTTTTTATTTATTTATTTATTTATTTATTTATTTTTAAAGATTTTATTTATTTGTCAGAGAGCGTGCGCGCAATAGCAGGCAGACTGGCAGGCAGAGGGAGAAGCAGGCTCCCCGCTGAGCAAGGAGCCCGATGCAGGACTTGATCCCAGGGCTCTGGATCATGACCTGAGCCGAAGGCAGACACTTAACCGACTGAGCAAACTGGGTGTCCCAGTAGCCAAAATATAGAAACAAAGTTTCCATCAGTGGTAGAATGGATAAATAAATGGTGGTTTTCAAAAGGTAAAAACAACCTTGATTCCTAGGTTAATTTCACATGGTCACAGAGTATTATCTTTTTATGTTTAATGTTAGGGATTTGGGGATATTCATGAAGGATATCGCTTTGTAGTTTTCTTTGGTTGTATTGTCTTTGTTAGGTTTCAGTGTAATGATTATGATGGTCTCAGAAAATAGGTTGGGAGATGTTCCTTTATTTACTGAAAGAATTTGTTTAGCACTGATATTAGTTCTTAATTGAATGTTTACTAGAATTCACCGGTGATACCATCTAGACTTGGAATTTTCTTTGTGGAAAGATTTTTGGTAACAGTTAAATTCAGTTTTGTTAGTAGATCTGTGGCTATTCAGATTTTGTTTCATCTTGTCAGTTTTGGTAAGTTGTATTTTTAAAGACGTTTGTTCATCTTATTTCATTTATTGATATAATTGTTTACAAGATTCCCTTGTTAGCCTTCTAATGTCTATAGGATCTGTAGTGATATCTCCTCTTTAATTTCCAGTGTTGTTAGTGTGTTCTTTCTGTTTTTCTTGACTGGCATCATTCTTGGTTTACCAGTATTATCTTTTTAAGTAGTAACATTGCTAGTTTTCTCTATTTATCTTCTCTATCTCATTTGTTCTTTTCCTTATAACTTTCTGTTTTCCAAATATTTGCTTTTTTTCTAGCGTCTTAAGGTGGAATCTTAAGTCATATATTTCAGACATTTCTTGTTTTCTAATTTAAGCATTCAAAACTATCACTTTTCCTGAAAGCACTGCTGTATTCCACAAATTTTGATATGTTGTATTTTTGTCATCAATTTGAAATAATTTTTAATTTGCTTTCTAATTTCTTTGACATGTGGATTACTTAAAAGTGTGTTTAATTTTCAAATATTTGGGATGATTTTAGGTATCTTATTATTGATTTGTAACTTAATTTCCTTTTGAGGTCAGAGAATATATTCTGTATGATTTTAATCCCTTTAAATTTATTGAGCCTTGTCTTATGGTTTGTCTTAGTAAATGTACCTTTCACAGTTGAAAAGAATGTATTGTGCAGTTGTTGGGTGTAGTATTCTGTAATTATCAATTAGATTAAGGTGTTTTGGTAGCATTTTCAAATCATTTGTGTACTTGCTGTGTTTTGTGGGTTTGTTTGTTTTTTGGAGGGGGATGTAGTTCTATCAGTTGCTGAGAGGTTAGAATATCCAACTATGACTTCACGTTGTTGTCTTTTTCTTGCATTTGTCTTCTCCTTTAGTTCTGTCAATTTTTGTCTCATGTATTTTGAAGCTGTGTTATTAAGCACATAAGTACATAATATGTCTTCCTGATGAATTGATCTTTTTATCATTTGAAATATTTCTCCTTCTCTCTGGTAATACTCTTTGTTTCCAGGTCTACTTTATGAGATGTTAGTATAACCACTTCAACTTTCTTGAGCTTACTGTTCCCATTATGGATCTTTTTTCACCGATTTACTTAAAAACTCTTTTTCTTTGTGTTTCACTTGTACCTCTTAAAGGCAGCATATGGTTTTGCTTTTTTCTTTGTTTTTTTTTTTTTTTAAAGATTTTATTGATTTATTAGAGAGAGAAAGCACAGGCGGGGGGAAAGGCAGGAAGAGGGAGAAATAGGCTCCCCGCTGAGCAAGGAGCCCGTGCAGGTCTTGATTCTAGGACCCTGGATCACGACCTGAGCCAAAGGCAGACGCTTAACTGACTAAGCCACCCAAGCATCCCGTGTTCTGCTTTTTTCTGATAATATGGAAGTAGAATCTCTCTTTCATTTATAGTAAACATTGATTATGTGTTAATGCCTGTCATGAATGGTTGAAGGCCTGAGATTTTATCGTACTCGAAGGCTAACAAGTTAACCTGCTGCAGTTTAATGGATGCTGGTAGGAGACATGAGGCTCCTTGATCAGAGAGAACAGTGCACTACAGCAATAGCAGTAGTAGCAAGTGGTGGTGTTCATACTGCATAGTATTCTATAGTGTTGTAGACTAATTGTGCCAAGACCATACAGCTAATAAATGACAGAATCAACACTTGCATCAGATCTCTAAGCCCCAGTTTGCGCACACTGTGGTAGTGTGAAGATCTGACCTGCACATGCAGTGAGTTGTGTTACAGGAGACGAATCTCAAGCTTAGGAGAACTTGAGTACTTATAATGGATGGTAAGCATGCTTCCTTTCTCTTTTCTCTGGAGATGCTATTTCTCTTTCCAAGACTGTTCACTATACAGATATTCTTGAAAAGTTTGGGACACAGGCATTCAGTGCCTCTGTTTTCAAGACATACAGAAAAGTAAGAGACCCATGGAGAATTGTCTCCCAGAGCTGCCCAATGAATTTTCTTAGTTTTCCCTATGTTGTTTGTGATTAAGTTTTCCTTGTATTTCTCACATGGCTGCAATCTAGCTTTTCAGCTCTATATCTGTAGTGTGCTTCTCTTTGAGTTTATGCTTTCAGCAAATTGGATTACATACTTGTATCCTAGCCCATCTCACCATGTCTTTGTTCTGGTGTTATATGTGTATAAGAAAATACTCATTGAGTATTTATTATGTACCAATAAACATTTTACAATAATAAAGCAACAAAACAAACTAACAGGAATAACACATGAAATGCTGTGGAGGGGGTTAGGTTCAAGATACTTCAGAAGCATAACTTGCAAAATTAAGGGGAGATGCCCTTCTCCCTTTCAGTTCCCCCCCAAATAACAAATACATTATGTGTTGGAAGTGATAAGAATCAGGAGAGTTTTTCTGCAGAATCCCTTTATTTTCTGATCAAAGTCACATTAATAGTTACATATTACCTGTACTGTTTTTAGTCTTGCTGGCAAAATTTCTCTTCATAGGTGTTGAATTGGTTTAAAGGTCCAGGTAGACGTTTGAGACAGCATTGCCTATCTTCTCAATCTTAGGCAGACAAAATGTGCCTTATACATAGTCAAGCATGAACATGACCTGGTTGTCTCTTTTGAGGAACTTGATTCCCTCTTTTATTCTAAAGCTCTGTTGACCCTGATTGTACCAGGTTATTACTTTTCCTATTTCATTTGCAGCACTGAGAGGTAGGCTTCTTCTGTTCTCTAGTAGCTATAGTATAAAGTAGCAAATGTGCAGAAATTTTTATGACATAACACAGGATATAAAAGCTAAAATTGTCATAAGTTGTGGTCTACTTTATTGTTCAAGCTTAAATTACATTTTGGGAAGAAAATGCCTTACCGTATATCTTGCGTTGCTAGGGATAGTGAAAGGAAGGAAGCACTGTCACATGATAAATGGCTAAGAAAGCCATTGTGCAAGAGAGTTCCTGGCACCTGAGTCACACTGCCTGTGTTAAATTCTAATGCAGCCCCTTCCTAGGTATGTAAACTTCGGTGAGTTCTTTAACTCTCTTACCCTCAGTTTTCTCATCTCTAAAATGGGAAGAAAAACATACTTCTGTCATGGATTGTAGAAGTTAAAAGAGTTTTAGCTTTTAACTATTAGACTGTACTGTGTCACACATAAATTCTAAGGACGTTAATCTTACATTTAAAAGGTGAATAAAATTATAATATAGATAAATAACGAGGTTACTTTCCAGAAGCAAAAGCATTTTAATCAGTTTCTTATCAGCACATAGACCTAGCAGTAGATTAAAACTTTAGTAATGAGAATTGTCAGAGGATGGAATATTCTGGTCAATTGAGATGAGGGTTATAGCCAGAGTTTTCTGCTGATTGTTAACGTATTTAAAAAATTGGGCTCTTTTTTCTTTCCTAAGAATGTATTGTATCCTGGAAAGGTAGTGTAATGCCTTCTTGGTAACTGAGTAATGTTGATGGCCATATCAGGATTATTATTTATAAATACTAGTTTTGCATGTATAATTTTGCAAACAGAGACTAGGAATGAATTTTATCAAGAGCAGAACATGTGTTTAAAGTTATCTCTTTGAGTAAGTTCCTAGATAAAATAAGATGATAGATGACTGCTTTTTCCTGTCGTAAAAATGGGGTACAGAGTACAAAACCCTGGTTAATGTATCTTTTTAAGTTATGGATACTTAGTATTTTATTTTTTATTTTTATTTTTTAAGTAGGCTCTACACCCATCATAGGGCTTGAACTTATGACCCTGAGATCAAGACCTGAGCTGAGATCAAGAGTCAGACGCTTAACTGACTGAGCTAACCAAGCACCCTATTTTGTATTTATTTTATAAGTGTAAAGGAAGCATGGTGTAGGAGAGAGAAAACTAGTGAAGGGCTAGAGAACTGAGTTTTAATTTATAGCTCTACCACCAATTAGCCGTGTGTCTTTGAATCATTACTTCTCTGGACCTCAGTTTCTTCATTGTAAACTTAGTGTCTTGGATCTGGTTTCCAAAATTCCTGTAAATTTTTTAGTGTCTGCTGAAATAATCAGGAAATCAGCTCTGAATCAGATAATGCAGAGGTTTTGATTTGAAAGTCTTTAATTTTGAAAAACCCAGGTTTTTCAAACAGGCTCCTTTTGTTTGCCTTTGATCTCTCATTGGTTATTAGAAAAGTTTGTGCTTTCTCCTAGCTGATAAGTATACAGACCAAAACGTTAATATTTAGATAGTATTTATAGCTTTCGGTGCCAGCTATGGGCGTGTGTTTGCTTCTTTATTTTTGAGAAAGAGATAGATTAGCAAGTGTTTTCATATAATTTTATTCATTGTGAATTATTCATACATTTATTGAAATCTATAATGAGCCATACACTTTGGGTATAAAGACATTAAAGCATAATTCTTGTTGTTCTGTGTACAGAGAAAGCAATTTACGACTCAGAATTTAGGTGATACTTTCTCCAAAAGTCCTTTCCTGATAGCCTGATTGCTCCTTCTTTCCTCTCTCTCCCTCCTTTTCTAATATCCAGGGTTGGTCTAAGTGCTCTTCCTTTGTGTTTTAGTAGTAATGTTGTGCCATGGCTATCATGACTGATTGTGGAATTGGTGCTCTACTTAAAGGTACCTGGCCAAGGGGTAGGTGGCGGCTGAAATCCACATTTTATTCTGCTTGACAGACTGTCCATTTGCTTTTTTCACTTTTTTCTGATTCACCTGTCCAAAGGAGGCCTTTTCCTCTAATTCTTACAAGAGAGTCTGTGTATGTTAACATTAATGTATGATTAAGAACATTCTATAGTGTCTCTTTTTTTTTTCTAGCCAAGTTTTATATTAGGTAATAAGTGCCTTGAGGTGGTTTGTGGAAGTGAGCAAATACTTCCTGAAGGTGAATTCTTATATCAGTTTTGAAAGAAAAGTGGAAGTTTGCCAGTCAAGAATGAGATGGTCGTGATAGGAATGCCATTTTAGGTGAATATAAAGGGACCAGGTTGTGATCTAGGGTTGACCAGTGGGTTCTCAAAGTGTGGTCCGTGCACCAGCAGTGTCACTATTATCTGGGAGCTTGTTAAGAAATGCATATTCTTGGACCTCTCCCCAGTCCAACTGAATTAGAAATTTTGCAGAGACCAGCAGTTTTTAACAGGTCCTCTGGTGTCTCTGATACAGGCTGAAGTTTGAGAGGTACTACTATAGCCCACTTGTTGAGGAAGCGTTAGTTCAGTATGTGTTCAGAGCATTGGTTACCTATGGAGGAGTGATTAAAATACAGAGCTTTAAGTAGTGATGAGAGTTCCTAGTGTGCCAAACTGAAGAGTTTGAATTTTGTCCGTAGGCCAGTGTCTACACATTAGAATCATCTGGGAGCTTTAAAAATATACCAATGGCTTGGAACTACCCCAGATCAGCTGACACCAAATCTCTGAGTTTCTGATGCATAGCAAGGGTTGCGAACTATGTAATTGTCAGATTTGGTTACTGATAATAGTGTATATGTTTATTGAGGATGTGTCAAACTATGTTAAGTGGCATAAAGTAATTAAATAGCACGGCAGTCTTATTTTGGTATTATTCCCATTTTACAGTTGAGGTAGAGGGGTTAAGTATCTTTTCCCAGTATTACTTAGCTAGGAAGTGGTGGGTTTGAGTCCAGGGTTTTGTGACTCTAAAGTCTGATCTCCTAAAGCAAATCTTTTTTTATTTTTTAATTTAACTTAATTTTTTATATTTTTAAAGATTTATTTAATTCAGAGAGAAGAGAGAGAACGAGCAGGAGGGGCAGAGAGAGAAAGAACCCCAAGCAGACTGTCTGCTGAGTGTGGAGCTGGCTGTGGGGCTTGATCTCATGATCCTGACCCCGCGATCAGTATTGGAGCTGAAACCAAGAGTTGGAGGCCCAACTGACTGTGCCACTTTGGTGCCCCCAAAGCAGATCTTTTTTTAAAACAGGGTTCATGAACTTAGATTGGAAAATATCACATCTTTATCTTTACTAACCTGTGAGGTTTGGCATTATGTTTCATTTTGTATGTGGGCAGCAAATCACAGTTGTGCTAGCATACCTGTGATTTTGTTACGAATAGAAATAAATATTTTCATATTACAGATGTTGCAGATGCCCCAAAATACCACTTATCATAATCTGTACTTTAAAATCAGGCTAATAGGGACACCTGGGTGGTTCATTGGGTTAAGCGTCTGCCTTCGGCTCAGGTCATGGTCCCAGGGTCCTGGGATTGAGTCCCACATCAGGCTCCCTGCTCAGTGGGGAGCCTGCTTCTCCCTCTCCCTCTGCCTGCCACTCCCCCTGCTTGTGCTCTCTCTCGCTCACTCGCTCGCTCTCTGGAAATAAATAAATAAAATCTTTAAAAAAAATAAAGTCAGGCTAATAGTCAGATGCAACTTTAGATCTTTTATTTACTGTGTTAGAGAAGCTTATGTTACTATGTCACAGATTTGCTTTTTTAATTTGTTTTTATTTTTATTTCTTTATTTTTTTATTTTTATTATTATTATTTTTTAAAGATTTTATTTATTTATTTGACAGAGGTAGAGACAGCCAGCGAGAGAGGGAACACAAGCTGGGGGAGTGGGAGAGGAAGAAGCAGGCTCCTAGCGGAGGAGCCTGATGTGGGGCTCGATCCCATAACTCCAGGATCACGCCCTGAGCTGAAGGCAGACACTCAACCGCTGTGCCACTCAGGCGCCCCTGCTTTTTTTAATTTGTTAATAATTAATATAATATGATTAATAGTTAATTCTTTTTCTAAGCATGGTACGATTTGCTGACCATTTGCTGAGAGAGAGTTTAGTGGATAGCTTGATGCGTAAGGTGGACAGGGAATGAAAAAGTCCATTTGTCTGGTTATCTCTCAGAAAGAGATCCTTAGGGATACTCTTTTCCTCACTCTTCTTTGACTTGTTAAATAGGACTGAACCCCAAGTTCTTTATTACACATCAAAGTTAATAGATTAAAAAATGCTTTCTGCCTAGAGTGCTTTTTTTCTGAGCACTTCTTAGAGAAGAAAATGATATGCGTTATCTTACCAGGCATTCTTTTTCTTTTTTTAAAAGATTTTATTTATTTATTTTTGTTGGGGGGGGCATGCGTGCGTGCTCTAGAGCACGAGTTGGGAGGAGGGGCAGAGGGAGAAGCAGACTGCCTGCTGAGCAGGGAGCCTGATGCATCATTTGATCCAGGGAGCCTGGGATCATGACCTGAGCCAAAGGCAGATGCTTAACCGACTGAGCCACCCTAGGCACCCTCACCAGGCGTTCTTTTTTTTTTTTTTTTTTTAAAGATTTTATTTATTTATGTGACAGAGAGACAGCCAGCAAGAGAGGGAACACAGCAGGGGGAGTGGGAGAGGAAGAAGCAGGCTCATAGCAGAGGAGCCCGATGTGGGACTCGATCCTGGCACGCCGGGATCACGCCCTGAGCCGAAGGCAGACGCTTTAACGACTGCGCTACCCAGGCGCCCCCTCACCAGGCATTCTAACTGTCCTGTGGTCTGATACAGTGTTGTTCAATAGAACTTTCTGCAGTGATGTGTATGTTTTATATATGTGCTGTCCGGTATGGTAGTTATTAATGAAAGTGATGCAAAGAAGCAAAATAGTATAATAGTAGTTAACAGCAATTAACAGCAATATGATAATATTAAATAATAATAGCTAATAGGTTTTTTTACATATCAACACTGTTCTAAGCATTTTAATATGTTAAGTTATGTAATTCTTACAGTAACCCTGTGAAGTGGGTGCTATTGTTAAGTCTCAGCTTGTAGATGAGAAAAGTGAAGCACAGAGAAGTTCATGATTTTTCAAAGGTCACATAGCTAGTAATTAGCAGAAACAGGATTCAGACCTTGGAAGTTTGGGTTCCTTTATGTTCCTTTTGTAATACACTTTCCTCAAACCCCCAGATGCAAATACAGAATACTGTCAGAAATAGTATGTTAGAGGGAATTTCAGATAAATCATTTTGTTCTAATTATTAACTAAGTATTGTGTAATACTTTATAGTACTTTGACCTTTGTTATTATTTGAGTCTAATCATGAGCTCAATTTACTATTTTTTTCTATAAGTGTGTTAGATGTAGTAGGCATTTTTAGTAACCAACACTGGTATTATTAAACAGTAGTTTAGATCCCTCCCAGGTTAATTTAAAGCTAGGTTCAAAATGAATGTTAATATGATTATTCTGTTTACTGACAGTAATTGCAATGTACTTCTGAGGTCATTTTGTGATGAATTGGTTTTGATTAATGGATATTTGGCTTTCCTGTTCAACATATATGAATAACTTAAGCTATGTTACACCCAGTATGTTATGTTTGTGGAGGTCCAGAAGTGGGAAGATATCTTTTAGGGACACAGTTTTATTCTTAACGTATTCAGAGCAAGCTGGTGGTAGAGTGAGATTAGAAGGGGCAAGAGAAGTGGCTTTTTTTGTGGCGCCTGACTGGTTCGATCAGTAGAGCATGTGACTCTTGATCTCAGGTTTGTGAGTTCAAGCCCCATATTGGGCATGGAGCCTACTTAAAACAACAAAATGAAGTGACATTTTTCATTTATCTGCTATAGGCATTGGTGCTCTACATACATAGCCATCCTTTATTGAATATAGGTTGTTTATCAAACCTTTTCAGTTTTTTAGGTTTATTACATATGACATTTAATCTGTACACAGTTCTTCAAAGACTATAATGTTGGTAAAGATATTTTACAAATGAGGGCTTTGTTAGGCTCTTCCTTTCCCTTCCATTCTCTTCCCCTCCACTTCAAGGGGAAATGGTGGTAAATACAGGTGGGGAATGAGATGGGGTGGTGCCGAAATTATCACTGATGCCAACTCATCTGGTACTTAAGGTTCTTCAGTTATAAATCATTTCGTTTTGGCTTGATATTAGAGATAAGATAGACAAGGTGTTTGTGCTCATGTGAGAGACAGTCAATAATCAGGTAAACATAATAGTCATATACTTATTATGCTATATTGATGCATTTATTAATAAATGGTATAAAGGGAATAAATTAGTTACTGTGACAGGTAATAATGGGATACATACATACATAGTATTAGGAAAGGCATTTTCCAGGACATGAAATTTAAGCTGAGATGTGCACGGGCAAGAATGGTCCAGGCACAAGGAAGGGCACAAGGAAGGGCAAAAGCAAAATCTCTCTAGCAGAAGTGGCTGTGGTATTTTAGGAAGTAAGAGAAGGTCATAGTGGCTAGAGGAGCATAATGCAGGAAGGGTGTTAGTGGCATCACATGAGACTAGAGAGGTAGGCCAGAGTCTGGATTATGTAGGGTGAATTTGGGTTAGTAAGGGCTCTAATGAGTGCAGATTTTATTATAAGTAAGGTGAGAAACCTTTGGATAGTTTTCAGCAGAGCAACCACTAGAGAACCACTCTAGTTCAGTGGTTCTCAGCAGGTATTTTGTTTCCCAGAGGACATTTGGCAATGTCTGCAGACAGTTTTGGTTGTCACAACTGGGGGTCATGGTATATGCTACTGGCATTAATTGTGTAGAGGCCAGGGATGCTGCTAAACATTCTCCAGTGCACAGGATGGCCCCCTACAACAAGGAATTATTACCCCAAAATGTTAATAGTGCCAGGGTTGAGAAGTTATGCTCCAGCTGCTGTGTGAATATTTGATTGTAGTGGGGGTGGAATGGAGGAGGGGAGGGTTAGGTTGTATTGATGTCCAGGTGACAGATGATAGTGCCTTGGTTTATGGTTATAATAGGGGTAATAATGAGATGTGTTCTGATTCCATATGTGTTGTAGAGTAGAGTAGGTGATAAGGGAAAAGGATGAGTCAAGAATTTCCAAGTTTCTGACTTCAATAATTGAATGAATGGTGGTGCCATCCCAAGATGCAGAAGACTGGAGGGAAGACCAAGAAAGAAGGGTTCTGATTTTTAAAATCTTATTTCACAGAATCTGAGTTACCATTAATAGAAGACACAACACTATTTTACATACAACGAGAAGGAAACATATGCCATAATGTCTGTACAGCCTATAATTGGTCACACCAGCCACTCATTTGTTGAAATTTTTCATCTATTCTCAGAGATTTGACAGTTTCTTTTGCCTTCATTTGCACTACTTGGCATGTGATAGCTTGTCCTTTAGTATATATTTTGCAGCAAAATATAATCAGGTTCATCTACTTGTGGCTGTTCTCGTATCCCATAATTCACTTCATTGTTGCTTTACAAGAAAACATGGAATTGGGATTACTGCTAGCAATAATGAATGTTTGATTTGCTAATCTGTTTTTGTACTTTTGTACATATTAACTGTTCATGTCAATGCCAAATTATAGAGTATTTTAAAAGACATTTTGAAGGTATTTAAAGTCAACATGCATGAAACTAACAGTGTACATAACTCAGTTGATGACATGGTGAACATCTGTAACTTGAGTTCGTGGTTGAACAACGACAGCTATGTTTAGTTACTGTCTGTCTAGCACAATTGTAAAATGCCTTTGATTGTGAGATGTATCTTTACCTCAAAAATGTTAAAATAAGGGAAAAAATATACATGTAGAATGGGTGAAATAGACTAGATGGTGTGAAACTTCCTATACCAGTCCATTTTACGTATGATGTGAGTAGAAATGGATGAATAGCACTACTGATGGTAGTAGTGTTAATAGTATGAATGGTTTTTGTGTTATGGAAGCTTACCTTTTAAGGAAATCACTGGAAGGTGAAAATTTGCATTTGCCCTGAACTGTTCAGTGTTAGAATTTGTTGAATGGGTAAAGAGGGCAACAAATAAGAAATAGTTCTTAGGGAGTATTGTATAAGCTAAGTGATAGAATTAAAGTGATGAAACTGTGTACATGTTTGTTTTGAGGAGATATGCTAGTACTAGCAGAACAATTAGTACAGAGTAAAGTTGTAGGCAGCAAATGTATCTTAATTTTGGCCAGAGAACCTAACTGCCATTTTTTCATACTACACTGTAAGTTCTAGTTTAATTTACGTAGCTTTGAAAAACCAGTTTGCTAATAGTTTTGCTGCATTGTGTTAAAATGATGGTAACCATCATCTAAAATAAACATACTGAAATTTTATTAACAAAAGCAAAGTTCCGTACATAAAATGGTGCATGCATGCATGTGTGTATAATTTCTTTGATGTACAAAACCCAAATCTTTTACCACTACTACCCTTCAGTAGGAACACAGCTGTGGCACTTTAGTCCAAGCCATAGACAGACATCACAGAAACATCAGGTTAGGTACTCCCGTCAGGTCTGATAGTGATTTTTTTTTTTTCTAATTAATTTCCCCAAATGATCATGGGTTTTTGTTTGTTTTTTAGAATACCTTTTCAGAGAAAAATAATCCATTGGTTAAGTTGCAGATACTCTACTACGACTTTGTTTTACCTGTTTGGCACTTAATTAAGTACTACTTGTACTATGAGAAATTATGATAATTCAGGTGTGGCTTTCTTTATTATTCTGTGTCTTCAGGGAAGGGACATGATTTTGTGTGCTCCATAGTACCAGAGCACAGTGCTGGGCAAAGTAATAGACATTCAATAAATAGTACTTAGATTCAACCAAATTGAGCAATTTAGATTTCTACCAAAGACTATGCTTGTTATACTTTAAACCTTTTATTTAAAAAAATTTTTTTAAGATTTTATTTGAGAGAGCATGAGTGGGGGGAGGGGGAGAAAGAGAGGGACAAGCAGACCCCTTGCTGAGTGGGGAGCCTGACTGGGTTTGGGGGGAACTAGATCCCAGCGCCCTGAAATGATGACCTGAGCTGCACGTACCCCTACTTTAAACCTTTTAATTAGAAATTATTGCATTATAGCTTCAGATATGCTGACATCATTCTTTCCTGAGATTCTTTTATTGTGCTGTTTGTTTCTAAATCTTTTCAGTGACCTTTTTTCTGTCTTCATTCATTCATTCATTCATTCATTCATTCATTCTTCATTCATTATGTGCTGTTACCAGTTTCATTCTAAGTTCAAGCTAGACAGAACTTGGAAATAGGAAATAATTTTGTTATATGACCTCACTTTAAGCAGATACACATGCAGAGATTCTTGTCTATTAAAGGGTCTTATGCTGATATGTGGGGTGACTGATTTGATAATAGTAAGGTTTTTGATAATGGTTCACTGGTTCACTAAAAAGTTTGGAAGATTTTGGGGTGCCAGGGTAGCTCAGTTGGTTAAGTGTCTGCCTTTGGCTCAGGTCATGATCTCAGAGTCCTGGGATTGAGCCCTGTCTCAGGCTCCCTTCTCAGCAGGGAACCTGCCTCTCTCTCTGTCCGTCTCCTTTTGCGCCACTCCCCTGCTCGTGTTCTCGCTGTTTCTCTCAAAATGAATAAATTAAAAAAAAATCTTAAAAATTTGGAAGCTTCTTTTGTTGATCCAAAATATCATTGGATTTACATAGAAATGTTGAGGAACATACAGATTTGCAATTATAATACTTTAAACATTTGAACTTTTTTCCATTTGGAAACCTTTCTAGTTCTCTCAAGAAAGGAAATTTGAATTGTTAGGAGCATTTCGTTTTCTAAAATAATAAGAAATAGTACTTGGCTGTGAAAGACCTCTTCATGAATTTTTGCATGTGTTGAACTTTTTGAAAATTTTTAAAAGAATTACATATTTATTTTAGAAAGAGTGCCTGTGCGTGAGGGGGGGATGGGTGGAGGGAAAGACTCGCAAGCCGACTCCCTGCTGACCCTGGAGCCCAGGTCGGGGAGGGGGCTCAATCTCATGACCCCGAGATCATGAACTGAGCCGAAATCAAGAGTCAGATGCTTAACCAACTAAGCCACCCATATGCCCCGGAATTTTTTTTTTTTTTTTTAATAACATAGACACTGAGAGTTTCTTTTCAGTCTTGAGTCTTTTAGTCCTATGATAGCTTTTGTCGCCCTTCTGCCTTAATTTTCTTATCTAGCCTGGAACCTTATTTAGCTTTTGAAATATGTTGAGCTGCTTTGCACTTTTGTCTCTTTATTGCATTGTCTAATAGCCACAGATCAGTTCATCTTTCTTATTTCTGTGTACCTGGTTCTGAGCTACTAAGCACATCTGGAGAAAATCACATCTTTGCAGACTGGAGCCACTAAATGTTCATGCTCTCCAATCTTAATTGGACCCTCAGCATTATCCAGTAAACCTTTTTTTATTCCCAGTTCTTTCTCATTTCTCATAGCAGTTATTAAATTTTTTTTACTCTCTTATAGCACCCTTACTTCATTTCTCTTTCTCAGTAGATGACCATATCTAGTCATTGAGAAACTTGGATTGAATTATTATTTTAGTTCCGGAAGATGTTGAGATGATTGAAAGGCTAGATAGAGATTACCCTGACGTTTGCTATGCCTATCCCATAGAAGTATACAGCAAACCAAGATAAAAAATTTTAGAACAAAATTTGAGATAATGTATCTTTGGGGTAGTTTTGGTTGAATCTACTGTGGGCTAATTTTAGTATAAAATTACTTTTTCAATTATATTTACATTCTCAGAGTAGTTTTGTGTTTGGAATTTAAGATTAGAGGAAGTTCTTTGTTGTGTAAGAGGTTCCAAATAAACATCTTATGATAACTTTTAAAAATTGCAGTAGAATGTATTAATACATAAAATACACTGCTTATAAGCTAGCTTGATGAATTTTTACCCGTGTAATCTAGATCAGGATATAAAACATTTCCAGCACTCCAGAAAGTTTTCTAGATCTTTTTTCAGTTCTCTCCCCACCATCCCCCACACCTCTTCCAACCTTTGTAGCCACCAGTTAAGTTTGTACTTTGTCTAGCTTCTTTTCCTTTAACATGATTTTTGTGAGATTCATCAATATTGTGGCATGTATCAGCAATTCTCTTTTTATTCCTATGTAGTATTCTGTGTGAATATACCAAAATGAATTAATTTATTCTTTTGTGCGTAGACATTTGGGCTATTTTCCTTTTTTGACTATTGTGATAGCTGTTGTGAACATTCTTGTTCAGGTTTCCTGGTGAACATAAACTCTCATTTCTTTTGGAAAATTATACCTAGAGTGGAATGGCGAATTGTAGTGTACTTTTCAATACCACTTTTATAGTGGAACCTGACATTAGCTTCACCCTACCTATTTATAAGCAGTGTCATTCCTTTTGATAAAGAATACAAATAGAGCATTAAATAGTTTTTGTAGCAAGATTCTAAAAGAAGGTACTTCTTGGGGCACCTGGGTGGCGCAGTCGTTAAGCGTCTGCCTTTGGCTCAGGGTGTGATCCCAGCGTTCTGGGATCGAGCCCTCCATCAGGCTCCTTCTCTGGGAGCCTGCTTCTTCCCCTCCCACTCCCCCTGCCTGTGTTCCCTCTCTCGCTGGCTGTTTCTCTCTGTCAAATAAATAAAAATTAAAAAAAAAATAAAAGAAGGTACTTCTTTGTTTTCATTTACTTATGAAATTAAAATTCTTCTTTTGGTTCTGAATTAAACTACTTATTTCTGTTAGTACTTCCTTAAGTATTGGTTATACATCTTTTATTCTTTTATTCAAATTTGAACATTTTTCTCTGTTATGGTCTGTTCTGATCCCTGTAAGATGATCTTTCTTATTTATTAGAGGATTTCTCTGACTGCTGATAAGACCAGAAAATAATCATTGGTTTTCCTGGCAGAAACATAGGCCTTTTTGGTTTTATTGGGTTGGCCTTTTAGAGACTTGCAGTGAATGAAATAGAAGAACTATTGGATTCAAAGACTAAAGACCTGGATTTTGTAAGTTACTTTTGTCCTTTTGTAAATTACTTTTACCTCACTTCCTCACTTGTATTGGAATAAACATCTATGTCCTGGTCATTTCAGAGGATGGTGGCTAGTAAATGAGCTAGTGTAACAGTGCTCTGTAGACTATGAAATATGAATATAAGCAGTTGTCTTTTTGGGGAGACATTTTGTATATTTGCAGATTTCTAAGCAGCATTCTTCCAGTTGTAAAAGAAAATATAAGTTACGGTTTTCAGAAGCATGGAGCAGGGCAGTAGAGTGTCTTCGTGAAGGCTTACTGCCCGAAGAGTCAGTTCTAAGTGTGGCAGGTACTGATGAACTATGTACCAAACTCTGGTTCTCAGAATTGATATGTTCAGAAGTTCAGTTTATTATTTACATCTAGTAGTGATGTAGGTTTCAGGTCATTTCAAGTCCGAAGAATAAACCAGGGTATCATATTATTGATATGCATTGAGAAATGTAATTTTCCAGTGAAATAGTTCACCTGTGTTCACCTATCAGTGCCTTCTCTTGTAGGAAGACCTATATCAGACACAGATTATAATCTGAAGATTGACCAGTAAACTTGGAATGAACCCAAAGTGAGTTGGATCATTTTAGTTGCTGTTGTTGAGCTGTGATAGCCTGACAAATCTGTCTGCACTATAGCAGATCTGGGTCAGTACACTCTATCCAGGGACAGTGTTAGAGACAAACTGCCAAATTTAATTTGTGTGAACACTCCTCGCTATTCAGTTAATTCAGTTTCAGCTTTCATATAGTCATGGACATAATCTGGGTCCTGCTTCCCATGCTATCTTCTTTGGATTTTGTGTATTTACTTTCTTCCTTCTGCAGATAATTTATCTTATGTTTAAGTCTTCCTGATTTAATCCTCACCATAACTTTGCCTCAGTTTAAGAGAACCTTTTCTGTGTGTCCATATACTGATTCACTAGTGGATGGAATGTATTCTTGCAAAGTTGAGTAAGATATATATTGCTTTCAGTGCACCCTTACCTCTGGATGTAGGAAGAATATGGATTTTGTAGTCAAGCCTGGATTTCAGTATTGGCTCTACCATCTATTTAGCTGAGACTTTGGTCAAGTTACTTCTTTAAGATCCATCTATACATTCATCTATCATCCCAGAGGCACTGTAGTTCTCCTTCTCATTGCCTCTTTCCCCTTCTCCATCACAGTTACGTAATTTACATAACAGGAAATACTCTCATTTTTAAATACATAATTTAGGGATTTTTAGTTAATTTGCAAAACTGTGTAATCATCGCCACAATTGACTTATAGTATTTCCATCACCCTGAAGAGAAACTGCACCATTTGCAGTCACTTTCCTACTAAGCTATTTTTTGTATCTATAAATTTGCCTTCTTGGGACATCTCATATAAATGGAATTATACAGTATGTAGTCTTGCGTTTGGCTTCTTTTGATTTGACAATGTTTTTAAGGATGATCCATCCTTAAAAAAGTGCTTTCGGGACTTTTTATTGGTGAAGAGTATTCCATTTGTTTATCCATTTACCAATTGACAGACATTGGAGTTTCCACATTTTGGATGTTGGAAGTAATGCTGCTATGGCCATTTGTATGGAAGTCTTGATGTAGACATATTTCATTTCTCTTCCCTTGATACGTAGGAGTGGAAAGAATTGCTGGATCATATAGTAAATTTATGTTTGGAATTTAAGAAATTGCCAAACTTTTTAAAATGGTTATATCACTTTACGTTTCTGTTTACCAATGTATGAGGGTTTCAGCTTTCCTATTCTTTTTATCAGAATATTTAGGATGTCTGTTTGATTAGATTTCAATATCACACATGACATTAACTGCTATCAATGAACAAGAATCATAGTATCACAGGATTTTACTACTCTAGCGAGGGGAAAAAAAAACCCACCTAAAATTCCAGTTATATCAAATGGAAAAATATAATGCTGAATATTTAAGAGCGTAGATTTTCTACTAGGTGAATGTGATTACTTGAAAAATTTCAATACAGAAAGAAAAATTTCAATACAGGAAGAAAAATTTCAATAAAGGACTCCATAGAACAGTGGTCAAAATTTATCACTTTATTAAAAACAATAAAAAAAATACTTTCAGTTATAGAAAACTTAAAACATGTAGATGAAAATAGAAGAGTTTAGTGAATCCTCACATACACATCATGCAGCTTCAGAATTATTCTCATGTCCAGTCTTGTTTCATCTGTACCCATATCAGCAACCCTCTCCCCCATATTATTTTGAAGCAAATCCTAGACATCTTAAACATTGCCATTGTCATATCTAAAGCTATTAGGAATTCTTTATTAATAAAATTTATTACTTTTGAAGAGTGAGATGGAGAAGGAAAAATTTAAATGTTTATCTTTATTTAAAAATAGAAACACTTAAAAAATAGATTTCCAGTCTCAGGAATTGGAGTGCGTTTAGATAAATACATGAGTTAGTTTTGTTTTTGTTTTTTAAAGAAATCTCTTCCTTTTTAGGGGATTTTTAGGTTGTATATCTTCCTCTCCTCCTCCAGAGGAAAAAAATCAAAATTTTGAGGGAGGCTGAGTTATATTATCAGTTGGTTCATTTACGTGAGAATAAATATCTTTGGAACATAGGGTGAGGTTAGAAGGAGTTTGCCACTATTTATTTATTTGTTTGTTTGTTTACTTATTTACTTATTTAGTAGACGCCACACTGGGCATGGGGCTTGAACTTAATAGTGACCTTGAGATCTAGAGTCATATGCTCTACTGACTGAGCCAGCCAGGTGCCCTGGAATTTGCCATTTCTAATAAGAATTCACTTTATTGTTGCTTTAGGGAAATTATTTTTATCATTTACACTCAAAATTCATTGCTTTAAAAATTAAAACATTTTTTAAAAAGGTTTTGTTTATTTATCAGAGAGAGAGCGCACAAGCAGGGGGAGTGGCAGGCAGAGGGAGAAGCAGGCTCTCTGCAGAGCAAGGAGCCAAATGCAGGACTGATCACAGGACCCTGGAATCATAACCTGAGCCCAAGGCAGACACTTAACCAGACACTTAACTGACCGAGCCACCCAGGTGTCCCTAAAAATTAAATTCTTGAGTGTTACTTTCTATAACATGATTCCTGATTTAGATTATAGATTCGATGGATACTCCCGGATCCATAGTCTAGTTTTTTTGTTTGTTTTCTGAAAACGCTACAGTTTTTCTTTTCCTGATATGCAGAATTGATTTTTTTTTTTTAAGATTTTATTTATTTATTTGACAGAGACCACAAACAGGGGAGCTGCAGATGGAGAGGGCAAAGCAGGCTCCCCACTGAGCAGGGAGCTGGACGTGGGGCTTGATCCTAGGACCCTGGGATCATGACGTGAGCTGAAGGCAGATGCTTAACCAGTTGAGCCACCCAGGCACCTCTTGATTTCTTATTAGTACTAAAGTGCCTATAACATCAAAGTCAGTGGTACCTATTTATGGTAAATGTGGGCTTTCATTTTAGCTTCACTACTGACTCAAATGGGCTACTCTGCTTTTTTGAGCCTCAGTTGACTTGTGACATGGAGATATATATATAGGTATATATATATAAATATATATATAATATCTGTTCTTTATTCACTCATGATTGTCCAAAGTATATAATGAAATGTTAACTAAATGCATGTGGATTATTTTTTGGGTGTACGTGTTAGGGCAGGGTTAACAATACCGTGTGGCTTTATGCTCCATGCATTTACAAAAAAGAGCAGAGAAGTGAAGACAGAGCGCAACCATTTAGTAAGTGCCTGTGATGTATAATTGTGATAAGCCATTTAAACAAATTCCCACTTAATCCATAGGACAATGCTGGAAGGGATATATATTATCTTCTTCCAAACTAAGGCTCAGAAATGTGAAATAATTTGCAGAAAGTATATATTGTTTCTCCACTTTGCATATGAGGGAACTAAGGCTTAGAAAAGTGTAATAATTTGGATAAAGTCTTACAACTAGTTAGTATCCGAATTTGGGCCCAGGGCAGCTTTAATTTGAAAGTTTATGCTTCTTGGGGCGCCTGGGTGGCACAGCGGTTAAGCATCTGCCTTCGGCTCAGGGCGTGATGGCGTTATGGGATCGAGCCCCACATCAGGCTCTTCCGCTATGAGCCTGCTTCTTCCTCTCCCACTCCCCCTGCTTGTGTTCCCTCTCTCGCTGGCTGTCTCTCTCTGTCAAATAAATAAATAAAATCTTTAAAAAAAAAAGAAAGTTTATGCTTCTTTCTACTATGGACAGTTGTATAGGAGGGAGAGAATAAACAGATGTTTTCTTAACCACCTCCCTCCCCCTTAAGTGTTGAAATGTTAAAAGCTGCTGTGGCCAGTTAGCTAATTAGAAGATAGTTGTATTGCTAATTAGAAGATAGTTGTAATATAGCCATGTTTGCGGGTTGGTCAATTAAGTTATTTAGGCTTTACAGAAGAGTAGAACTTGTTTGAGTCATGTTTTGTTATCTACATGGCTAAATTGGGTTTGTAGGATAAGCATTGTAGAAGCACAGGGTCAAAGTTATAGGTCATAGCAATATTTTCAGAATTTCAGTTATTCAGGTACAAATGTCATTAGTTCTGCAGTATGTATTTACTATTGCTGTTATTTACTTAGTGTCTTTTTAAGTTGTAGTTTTCCCCCTGAGTTCATTTCAAAAGGAAACTAGAGTATGTATTATAGTGAGTGGGAAATAAATAGAAAGTGTTAAAATCAATAAGCAGTTCTAACATTAAAAGCTTTGTTAGCGTAACACCTGAAACTATTTTATTTAGGCACCAGTGGTTTGCATTATCATTCTTTGGAAAACTCAGATTTGGAAGATTTAACCGTAAGGATTTTATCATTTTCCAAGAGAAAACAAACTGATAAAGATTGATCAAAGGAAGGTGCAGGCATTCATATTGTAGTAGATCCGAGCAATGGTCAAGAAAGAATTCTTGAGACATTGTATGGTGCAGCTTAGTAAGTTTATTTAAGTAGCACGGAGAGAGGACCCGTGGGCAGAAAAGGCTGCACTTTTTGCTGTATGAAGCTGGTGGTTATATGCTTATTGCCCAAGGGGGAGGCGATGTGCAGTGAGTATTAGATCTTAAATATTTCCTCGATTTTTCTCCTGGTAAAACTACTTTAGCAAGATTTCTCTGGTGCTTATCATTCAGTTTGATATTAACTATTGGTGAGATATACAGGAAGTCATGAGATGCTTTAAGGATGTAGCAACCAGCATGTATTTGATCTTTATTCATACTTGCAGGTTATAGGTCAGCCTTCCAGGCTAAAGATGAACATTTCTCTCCTTCCATTCCTCATCAGTACTAAGTGAGAAGATCAGAGTAGAAACATTTGTGACTAGACCAAAAGTGACCTCTTTATCTAAGTGATGGGAACTATCATAAGTGATTCATGTCAACTTATATATACCTTCCATATATTTTTTAGCTATAGTAATTGCCTGAAATGTCTAGTAGACTTTTCACATTTATATGCCTTTTGAGAAGAACTTTTAATTGTGAAATAAAGTACATAAAATGCATCAAACATAAATGTACTATTTAAATAGTTATAAACACTGAAATTCTAATTTGGTCAAGGACCAGAACATTGTCAGCACTGAAGAAATTCCTCTACTGCTTGCCTATTTGCATTAAAGCTCCATCTCTTTCCCCTAAATGAACCATTAGCCTGACTTGTATGGTTATAATTTTGTTTTTAAAAAACATTTCTACCTCTTAAGTCTGTATCTCTAAATACTATATAGTTTGGGTTTGTCTGTTTTTGAGTTTCATGTAGACAGAACCACCCTCTATTATTTGTGTATTGTTTCTTTCATTCAGTAGCACATTTATAAGATTTATTCATGTTTTGTGGATCTGTAGTTCATTTTTATTACTTTAGTGTTTAATTGTGTGATTATACCACAATTTATCCATTTTACTGTTGGTGTGCATTAGATAATTTTCAGTTTGGGGCCATTACAAATAATGCTTCTTAAAACACTGTTGTGTATGTTTTTAATGTACGTATGTAGCCATTTCTGTTGGATTTGTGTCTAGGAGTAAAATCTCCTGGTCCTAAGGTATGTCATTGCTAGAGAATGCCAGGTAGTTTTCCAAAGTGGTTTTACCAAACTTTATTTTATTTTTTAAAAGATTTTTAAAAATTTACTCATGAGAGAGAGAAAAGAGTAAGCAAGTGAGAGCACGAGGTGGGGGGGTGAGAGGGAGAGGCAGACTCCCCACCAGTAGGGTGCCCGAGGGCACTGGGCTCCATCCCAGCATGACCTGAGCTGAAGGCATATGCTTAACCAACTGAGCCACCCAGGCTCCCCAGTTTTACCAAACTTTAAATGTGCCAGCGGTATATAAGAATTCCCTTTCCTTCACAGTCTCCTGAGCACTTATTGACAGTCTTTTAAAGTTTTAGCCATTTTTGAGCATTTTTATTTGCATTTTCACTGGCTATTAATGAGGTTGAGCTCCTCAACTTTGGCCATTTTGATATCCTGTTTTGTGAAGTGATTGTTGTCACTTGTCTATTTTTCTGTTGGATTGTCTGTATTTTGATTCATCGGGGTTCTTTATATATTCTGAATATGAGTGCTTTGTCAGTTTGAATAGAGTACTAATATCTTTCATTCTGTAGTTGCCCAAGGTGCCTTTTTAAATGCTAACTTCTGGTACAGAGAAGTTCTTATATATTTACATGTATCAGTCTTTTCCTTTATACTTAGTCCTTTTCTTGCCCTGTTTAAAAATTTTTTCCTTACTTGGAGATCATGAAGTTACTCTCCTATAACATCAAGAAATATTTACCTTTCCCATTTAGGTATGTACTTTACCTGGAAATGATTTTTTTGTATGTGTAGTGTTAGGTCAAATTTTAACTTTTTTTTTTCATATGGATGGATATCCAGTTGTCCCAGTACCATTTATGAAAAATGAAACACAATATCAAAAAGCTTTCCCATTGCTGCTTCAGTGTCATCTTTTTAATAATACATGTCCATCTATGCATGGTCTGTCTCTGGGCCTCTATCTTGTTACATTACTCTGTCTATCCTTGCTTTATTTATTGAGCTCAGTGATAAGAGTGATTGTTCTACAAAGCAAGTCTTCCTATTCTTGTTCTTTTTCAAGAATTCCTAGTCTGGTCTTTTGCATTTCAGTGTGCATTTTAGAACCACCCTATCAGCCCACCCTCTCTCCCCCACAAACAAACCAAATAAAACCCCCAGCCAAACTACAAAACCTTTTTGGATTTTTGACTGGGGAGAAATGACATCCTTTATAGCTTTCTAAATAGAAGTTATGCGTATCTTTTGTTAGATTTATTCTTGGATATTTGAATTTTTTAAATGCCGTTTTAAGTGCTATCTTTAGTGTTTTTAAGTGGGTTTACAGAAACTGGGATACTTTATTTTTTATTTTTATTTTTTTAAAGATTTTATTTATTCGACAGAGATAGAGACAGCCAGCGAGAGAGGGAACACAAGCAGGGGGAGTGGGAGAGGAAGAAGCAGGCTCATAGCGGAAGAGCCTGATGTGGGGCTCGATCCCATAACGCCGGGATCACGCCCTGAGCCGAAGGCAGATGCTTAACCGCTGTGCCACCCAGGCGCCCCGAGATACTTTATTTTTTAAAGATTTTATTTGTCACAGAGCGAGCGCGCGCGCATGCGCACAAGCTGGGGGAGCTGCAGGCAGAGGGAGAAGCAGGCTCCCTGCTAAGCAAGGAGCCCAGTGTGGACTTGATCCCAGGACCCTAGGATCATGACCTGAGCCAAAGGCAGATGCTTAACTGACGGAGCCACTTAGGTGTCCTGAAACTGGGATACTTTAGTTGTTGTTTTTAATATTTTATGTTTGAAACTGGGGTGCTTTAATCAGGAGTTTTATAGCAAATTTTTTGTGAGCAAAATTTTTTGTGAACAAAATTTCGTTCTAGTTCCAAGTCAAAACCGTCCAACTCGTCTCCAGCATTTATAAAGCCTGAGAGATCCAAGATGTTACACAAAATAATTGTTTCTCGTAGTGTCATTTTCCTTTTGTTTTCAAAGAAGCTGGATGGTGATTATTGTGTATTGGAATAGAAGCATATTTCACATAGCCATTTCACTTATTTCAGCTTGGTTGAGTTGATTGTGTTTTTCTGTGTTTGGCTTTTAGTTGCATTTATGTTTTTAGGCTATTTGTAAAAATAGTTCAAGCTTAAATAATGTGGTTTATTATTTTTAGTTTTAGATTTTTCTTGGCAAACTTTACTTTGCATTAGTTTCTTCTGGTTCATGGTTACAGTGGGGCAAGGGCTATGATCTAAATAAACATTAAAATGAAGTACATTATGCAAATTGCAGCCTTATTGCAATGGATATGAAGTAAAAAAGACTTCGACATTCTATGACTGGAAAGGAAACAAATACAGTAGAGGCTTAATTCTACATAGTAGTGTGTGTGTGAGAGAGACAAAAAAATTTGACATGAACACTGGAATTGGAGCACTAGAATAAAGAGCAGGGAAAAAAGGATCAGAGAATGAAGGGAAAATGAAATATCTTGGGGAAGAGAATGATGAAAATATTTTAATAGCTTAGTTGTTTTTGGAAAGCCTTTATGAATTCATATATCAATAGTATAAGAAAATTGATTCCTTAGAAATAAACATTTTAATAAAAACTGACATTGGAATTTTGTGTGGGGGTACTTTTGTATGCCTTAAAAACAATATTCAGTAAGAAAGGGGAAAAAACCACATATATATAGATATAGATACATAGATATAGATATATAGATAGATATACAGATATACAGAATTAGATATATATGTGTATATCACAGAAATGTGTTTTTTTCATATATATATATATATATATGCCAAAAAATGTTATGTTTTATCAATAAATTCTGTGAGACTTATCTGGAGTTCTCAAACCCTTCTTTAATTAGGGAAAAGTTTGTTTAAACTGACAGAAATAACCATGTTTTATCTGTAAATCATACTGTAATCTGAGTTTCCTAAATCATAAATTCTCCATTAGGTTGGTTATACAGAAGGTGTGGTAAACTTACACATGATTAAAATAATTGTGACGATTCATCACACATTTCAAAGATGCTGTGACTCTTTACTATACATTTTGGGGAGGTTGTAGGGGTGAATTAACAATAATATAAATACCAATATAGGAAACAGTGAAACTGTTTATTTCATATTAGTGATAGTTTATATTGGTTTTCCAGCAATTAAAAAAATTGGGGTGAAATTCATACAACATACAATTACTGATCTTAAAGAATATAGTTCCCTGGTATTTAGTGTAGTGGTACTGTTGTAGAACCACTACCTTTTTCTAGTTTCAAAATGTTTCCATCATACCAGAAGAATACTCCCATATTCATTAAGAAAGCATTCCATATTCCCCTAACCCCTGTCAAAAATCAATCCTCTGGCAACCACTTACCTGCTTTCTCTATGGATTTGCTTATTCATGATCTTTTACATAAATCGAATAATTTAATATGTACCTAGCTTCTTTCACTTAGTATAATGTTTTCGAGCTTCATCCAAGTTGTAGTTTGTATCAGTATTTATTCCTTTTCCTGGTTGAACGATATTCCATTATATGTATATACCACAATTTTATTTATTCATTTGATGTACATTTTGGCTGTCATCAGTAATGCCGCTATAAATATTTGTGTACAGATTTCTGTGTGAACATAATTTTTCATTTCTCTTGGGAATATACTCAGGAGTGGAATTGCTGGATCATATTATTAATTCTGTGTTTAGTTTTTTGAGGAACTGCCCAACTATTTTAGACAGTGAAACTTTTTTTTTTTTTAAGATTTTATTTATTTGACTGAGAGAGAGCGAGAGAGCACAAGCAGGGGGAGCAGCAGAGGGAGAAGGAGAAGCAGGATCACGGAGCAGGGATCCTGATATGGTGCTCAATCTCAGGACGCTGGGATCATGACCTGAGCAGAGGGCAAGCAGTTAACAACTGAGCCACCCAGGCGCCCCTGGACCGTGCACCATTTTACATTTTTGCCAGCAGTGTAGGAGTCCTGTTGCTCCACATCATTGCCAACACGTCATTTTTATTGTTTTGTTGAGAAAAAATTTATTGTTTTGATGAGACAAAAATTTGATTATATAGTTATATAGTACGTTTTGAAATTGAGACATGAGCCCTCCAACTTTTTCTTTTTTATATTGCTTTTACTATTTGGGGCCCTTGCAATTCCACGTGAATTTGAGGATTGATTTTTTCATTTCCTCATCCTAGTGGATGTGACATGCTATTTCATTGTAGTTTTGACTTGAATTTTCAAAATGACCAGTGCAGTTGAGTACTCTGTCATGTGCTTGTTGGCCAGTTGTACATCATTTTTGGAAAAAATGTCTTTTCAAGTCCAGTGCTCATTTTTAAAATCTGAGTTTTTTTGTCTTTCTCTCGTTGAGTTAAAAGAACTCTTTATCTGGGTACTAGACCCTTCTCAGATACATGATTTGCAAATATATTCTCCTTTTCTGTGAGTTATCTTTTAATCCACTTTGTAGTTTCCAAAGTGTTTAAGTTTTATGAGGTACAGTTGGTTTTACATATGGTGTGAAGTTAAGAGTCCAACTTCATTCTGTTCCATGTGGATATCAAATTATCCCAACAGATTTTGTTGAAGAGACTGCTAGGTAGCTTCCTTCTATTCCTAGGTTTCTGAGTGTTGTTTTTAGCATGATAGAGTGTTGAACTTGGCCCAATGCCTTTTTGGGCAAAATGATCATGTGTTTTTGTTTTTTTTTCCCTTTTGTTCTGTTAACTTGGTTTATTACATTGGTGATACAATTGGTGATATTATGTTGAACCATTCTTGCATTCCTGGGGTAAATCTCCCTTGGTCATGGTGTATAATTCTTTTAATATGCTATTATATTTGGTTTGCTAATATTTTGTTGAGGATTTTTGCATGTATGTTTGTATACTATATAATATAGTTTATACATATATATTATGTTTTTGCATGTATATTTACAAAGAACATTATAGGGTGTGTGTGTGGGGGGGTATCTCTTTAGCTTTGGTAGCAGGGTAAATTTGCTCTCATAGAATGTGCTAGAAAGTATTACTTATCCTATTGTAATTTATGGAAGAGTTAGGATAGGATTGGTATTCTTTTTTAATTTTTAAAATTTATTAATTTCCTATTGAAGTATTACTGACATACATTATATTAATATCAGGTGTACAAAATGATTAGACATTTGTATAGATTGTAAAGTAATCATCACAATAAGTCTGGCTGCCATCTGTTACCATACAAAGTTAAAAAAAATTTTTTTTCTTGTGATGGGAACTTTTAAGATTTACTTTCTTAGCATTGTTTAAATTTGCAATACAGCATTATTGACTGCAGTCATTACGCTGTGCATTATATCCCCATGTCTTATTTTTTAACTGGAAGTTTGTACCTGTTGATCTTCTACACTCACTTTGTTTACCCCCAGTATTCTTCCCCTCTGGCATCCACCAGTTTGTTTTCTATATATATGAGTTTTGCTTTGTTTTGTTTTTAGATTCCACCTCTGAGTGAAATCATATGGTATTTGTTTTTCTGTCTGACTTACTTCACTTAGCATAATAACCCACAAGGTCCATCTGTGTTGTCAGAAATGGCAAGATTCCATTCTTTTTGTGGCTGAGTAGTATTCCATTGTGTGTATCCACATTTTACTATTTATTACTTATTTCTTTAATGTTATTTCTTTATTTTTTTAGAGGGGGAGGGCCAGAGGGAGAGAATCTTTTTTTTTTTTTTTAAGATTTTATTTTATTTGACAGACCGCCAGCCAGATAGGGAACACAGGCAGGGGGAGTGGGAGAGGAAGAAGCAGGCTCATAGCGGAGGAGCCTGATGTGGGGCTCGATCCCATAACGCCGGGATCACGCCCTGAGCTGAAGGCAGATGCTTAACGACTGCACTACCCAGACGCCCCAGAGGGAGAGAATCTTAAGCAGACTCCATGCCTAGCGTGGAGCCCGATGCAGGGCTTGATCTCACAATCCCGGGATCATGACCTGAGCCAAAATCAAGAGTTGGATGCTTAACAGCCTGAGCCACCCAGGTACTCCTATTCCACATTTTGTTTATCCATTCATCCATCCATGGACATTTAGGTTGCCTCTATATCTTGGTTATTGTAAATAATGCTGCAGTGAGCATTGGGATGTGTGTATCTTTTCCAATTAGAATTTTCATTATCTTTTGGATAAATATCTTTCATTATCTTCCACAGAAGTAGAATTACTGGATTGTATGGTAGTACTATTTTTAATTTTTTAAGGGACCTCTGTACTATTTTCCATAATGACTGTACTGGTTTGCATTTCCTCAGCAGTGCACGAGGGTTCCCTTTTCTTCTCACCAACCCTTGTTATTTCTTGTCCTCTTAATAACAGCCGTTCTGACAGGTGTAAAATGGTATCTCATTGTAGTATTTTTGTTTTGTTTTATCATCTTAACAGGTTAGTTGCATTAAAACGATATGCACCTTGTGTTGTAACTGATCTCCAGAACTTTTGTCATCTAGCAATAGTAAAACTGTACGTATTGAACAACAGTGTCGCCTTTTCCTATTCCCAGCCCCTGGTAACAACCACTATTGTTTTCTCTCTCTGATTTGACTACTCTAGGTACTTCATGTAGGTATAATCATGTAGTATCTGTCTTTTGTTTTAACTGAGCACAGTATCCTCAAGGTTTATCCAGGTTGTAGCATATGACAGGATTTCCTTCATTTTTAAGAATGGATGTTATTCCATTGTGTGTATATACCAAATTTTCTTATTTTAAAATTTTCTTATTATTTTTTTAGTAATCTCTACACCCAACGTGGGGCTCACACTCGACCTCAAGCTCAGAAGTAACATGTTCTATCTACTGAGCCAGCCAGCCACCCCATACCAGATTTTCTTTATTCATTTGTTGTTGGATATTTAGATTGATTCCTACTTTTGGCTCTTATGAATCGTGTTGCAGTCAACGTTGGTGTGCAAACATGCTTTGTACTTTTGATTTGTATTTCCCTAGTGATGAGTGATGTCTTGAGCAATTTCTCATGTGCCTTTTAACCATCTGTATGTCTTTGGAAAAATGTCTTGTCAGCTCTTCTATCCATTTTTTTTAATTAGAAGATTTTTTTCCATGCCCTTTTATTTTATTTTATTTTATTTATTTATTTATTTTTTTTAATGATTTTTTATTATATTATGTTAGTCACCATACAGTACATCCCCGGTTTCCGATGCAAGGCTCGATGATTCATTAGTTGTGTATAACACCCAGTGCACCATGCAATACGTGCCCTCCTTACCACCCATCACCGGTCTATCCCATTCCCCCACCCCCCTCCCCTCTGAAGTCCTCAGTTTGTTTCTCATAGTCCATAGTCTCTCATGTTTCATTCCCCCTTCTGATTACCCCCCCTTTCTTTATCCCTTTCTTCCCCTACCGATCATCCTAGTTCTTATGTTCCATAGATGAGAGAAATCATATGATAGTTGTCTTTCTCTGCTTGACTTATTTCACTTAGCA
>NW_024424453.1:25819503-25819659 GCF_017311325.1 Ursus maritimus
CCGCGCTCCGGAAGCTCCCGGCCTCAGTCTGGATCCAGTGAGCGCACCGGGATTCCGGTGTTCCGCGAGATGCCTGGTGGCGCGCGCACCCGGCCCACGGTCTCAGTCTGCTGTTTTGCGGGTGCCGTCCGCGAGCCCACCCGCTCCCCCGTCCAG
>NW_024424453.1:25819716-25880357 GCF_017311325.1 Ursus maritimus
CGGCACCCGAACGCGGCGGCTCCCTCCCCCTTCCGTTTATCTTCCGATATCTGTGCACAGTTTCATGGCTCCCCGCTTTGTACCTCAATACTCAGCGCTGGAGATGTTCATTTGTAGAGATCCAGATGCGTCTTCCTGCGTCTCAGGCTGGTTCCGTGTTTGTTTAGGCTGGTCTGGTACCTATCCAGCTTGACTCGGAGGACCGGCTGAAAACGGTGTCTCCCACTCCTCCGCCATCTTAACTCCTCTCCATGCCCATTTTTAGAAAAGATTTTTATTTATTCGAGAGAGAGCACGCGAGAGTGCACGCATGAGCAGGGAGAGAAGCATAGTGAGAAGCAGGCTCCCCGCTGAGCAGGGAGCCTCATGCGGGGCTCCATCTCAGGACTCCCTGAGGTCATGACCTGAGCTGAAGGCAGCCACTTAACTGACTAAGCCACCCAGGTGCCCCCATGTCCATTTTTTAATTGAATTGTTGTTATTGAGTTGTATGAGTTCTTTAGGATGTTAACCTCTTTGTCAGATATATGATTTGCAAATATCTTCTCCAGTAGTTACCCTTTTTATTTTGTTGGTGATTTTCTTTGCTGTGCAGATGCATTTTAGTTTATTTATTTATTTATTTATTTATTTATTTTTTAAAAGATTATTTATTTATTTATTCGACAGAGATAGAGACAGCCAGCGAGAGAGGGAACACAAGCAGGGGGAGTGGGAGAGGAAGAAGCAGGCTCATAGCGGAGGAGCCTGATGTGGGGCTCGATCCCATAACGCCGGGATCACGCCCTGAGCTGAAGGCAGACGCTTAACCACTGTGCCACCCAGGCGCCCCCAGATGCATTTTAGTTTAATATAGTCCCCCTTGTTTGTTTTTGCTTTTGTTGCCATTGCCGTTGGAGTCAGATCAAAAAAATATTGGCAAGGTTGATATCAAGGAGCTTAACACCTATCTTTTCTTTTATGGTTTACGGTTTTTAGTCTTACATTCACGAGTTAATTTTTGCTTATAATGTAAGGTAGTAGTCCAGTTGCAGTCTTTTGGCAAGTGGCTGTCTAGTTTTTCCAGCTACATTTATTGAAGAGATTTGTAGTTTCTCCATTGTATATTCTTGTCTAGTTTGTCATAAATTAATTGACCATATATGTATGGATTGATTTCTGGGCTCTCTTTTCTGTTCCATTGCTCTATGTGTCTGTTTTTATGTGAATGTACTATTTTGATTACTATAGCTTTGTAATATAGTTCGAATTCAGGGAGTGTGATGCCTTCAGCTTTGTTCTTTTTTCTCAAGATTGCTTTGGCTATTTGGGATCTTTGTGGTTCCTTGTAAATTTTAGGATTTTTTTATTCTGTTTCTGTGAAAAATGTCGTGGGAATTTTAATGGGGATGTATTGAATCTGTAGATTGCTTTGGGTAGTGTGGAGATTTTAACAGTATTCTTGCAGTCCATGAGCATGGACCATCTTTCCATTTATTTGTGTTTTCTTTAGTTTCTTTCATCAATTTCTTAAGTTTCAGTGTACATGTTTTTCATCTTTTGGGTTAAATATATTCTTACCTATTTTATTCTTTTTGATATAATTGTAAATTATATAATTTTTAAAAAATTTCTCTTCCTGGTTGTTTCTTGGTATATAAAAATGCAACATGTGTGTACCCTGCAATGTTATTGAATTCATTTATTAATTCTAACTGTTTTTTTGTGGAATCTTTAGGGTTTTCTTTTCCTTCCTTCCTTTTTTTTTTTTTTTTAAGATTTTATTTATTTGAGAGAGAGAGAGTACAAGAGGGGGAGGGGGCAAAAGGGGAGAGAGAAGCCGACTGCCCCACTCAGTGGGGAGTCCGATGCGGGACTCAATCCCAGGACTCTGGGATCATGACCTGAGCCAAAGGCAGCAGCTTAACCAGCTAAGCCACCCAGGCACCCCTTTAGGGTTTTCTATATACAAAGCGTCTGCAGATAGGTACAGTTTTACTACTACTTCTCCAATTTGGATGACCTTCATTTCTTTCTCACATGTAATTGCTTTGGCCAGAACTTCCAGTACTAGTGGTGATTGGGCATCCTTGTGTTCCTCATGTATTTTTTTTTTTTAAGATTTTATTTATTTTTATTTGAGAAAGAGTAAGAGAGGGAGACAGAGCACAGAGGGAGAGGGACAGGGAGAGGGAGAAGCAGACTTCCCGCTGAGTAGAGAGCCTGATGCGGGGCTCAATCCCAGGACCCCGAGACCATGACCTGAGCTGAAGGCAGACGCTTAACTCACTGAGCCACCCAGGTGCCCCCCCCTTTTAAAAAAGATTTCTTTATTTTAGAGGAAGAGAGTGAGAATGAGAGCATGAGCCGGGGGAGGGGCAGAGGGAGAGGGAGAGAACCTCAAGCAGACTCCCAGAATAGCGTAGAGCCAAACAGAGGGCTCCATCTCATGACTCCAAGATCATCACTTGAGCCAAAATCAAGAATCAAATGCTTAATCGACTTGAGTCACCCAGGCACCTAGTGTTCCTCATGTTAAAGGAAAAGCTTTCAGCTTTTTGCCAAGGAATACGACATTAACTATGGGCTTGTCACAATGGCCTTTATCATGTTGAAGTGTGTTCCCTGTGTACACACTTTGTTAAAAGTTCTTATTTTGAACGGATGTTGAATTTGTCAAATATTCATCTGCATCTATTGAGAAGATCATACGATTTTTATCCTTTATTTTGCTAATATGGTGTCTCTCATTGAATTGGGAGTGTTGAACAATATTTGCATCCCTGGAATAAAATCCCACTTAATCATGGTGTATGACTCTTTTAATGTGTTGAATTTGTTTTGCTAATATTTTGTTGAGGATTTTTACATCTATGTTCATCAGGGATATCAGCTGGGAGTTTTCTTTTTTTGTGTGTGGTGTTCTTGTCTAGTTTTGGTATTAAGGTAATGCTGGCTTCAAAAAATGAGTTTGGAAATGTTCCTTCCTTTTCAATTTTTGGGAAATGTGTGAGAAGGATAGATGTTAAATCTTTGAATGTTTGCTGGAATTCACCAGTGATGTTGTCTGGCCCTGGACTTTGGTTTGTTAGGAGGTTTTTGATTACTAATTCAATCTCCTTACCCATAATTGGTCCATTCATATTTTCTGTTTCTTCATGGTTCAGTCTTGGAAGATTGTATGTTTTTAGGAATGTATGCATTTCTTCTGGGATGTCCAGTTTGTTGGTGTATAATTGTTCACAGTGGTCTCTAATGATCCTTTTTATATCTTGGTTTCAGTTGTAAGTCCTCTTTCATTTCTGACTTTATTTGAGCACTCTTTTTTTCTTGGTAAGTATGGCTAAAGTTTCGTGAATTTTATCTTTTCGGAGAATCAGCTCTTAGTTTCATTTATCTTTTGTCTTTTTAGTCTCTATTTATTTCTGCTCTGATCTTTATTATTTTGTTCTTTCTACTAACATTGGGCTTCACTTGATTTTCTTTTTCTGATTATTTTAAAGGTAAGGTTAGATTGTTTATTTGAGATTTTTTTGTTTCTTGAGGTAGGCCTGTATTGTTATAAACTTCCCTCTTAGGACCGCGTCTTCTGCATTCCATAGATTTTGGTATGTTGTACTTTGGTTTTTATTTGTCTGAAGGTGTTTTTTATTCCTCCCTTGATTTCTTTGTTGACTCATTGGTTGTTCAGTAGCATGTTGTTTAATCTCCACATATTTGTGATTTTTCTGTTTTGTTTTTTTTTTTGTTTTTTTTTTTTTGCAGTTGATTTCTAGTTTCATGTCATTGAGATAGGAAAAGATGTTTGATATCATTTCAGTCTTCTTAAATTTATTGACAATACTTTGTGGTCTAACATAATTTATCTTGGAGAATGTTCCATGTGCACTTGAAAAACTGTATTGTGCTGTTGGATGGAATTTTCTGTATATGTTTATTAACAAGCTTTTGTGAACTAATGTGTTAAGGCCATTGTTTTCTTATTGATTTTTTAACTGGATGATCTATCCATTGATGTAAGTGGGGCATTAAAGTCTCCCACTATTATTTCATTGCTATCAATTTTTCCACTTATTTGTTTATTTTTTTAAATAGAATTTATTTATTTGAGGGAGAGAGCACAAGCGAGACTGATAGGAGAACACGAACAGGGGCAGGAGAGGGGCAGAGAGAGAGGGAGAAGTAGACTCCCTGCTGAGCAGGGAGCCTGACACCAGGCTCTATCCCAGGACCCTGGGATGATGACCTGAGCCGAAGGCAGCCGCTTAACCAACTGAGCCACCTAGGTGCCCCTCAGTTTTTCCATTTAGATATGTTAATATTTGCTGTCTATATTTAGGTGTTCCTATGTTGTGTTCATGAATATTTACAAATGTTGTAAGTATTTCTTCTTGCTGGATTGACCCCTTTATCATTATATAATGCCTGTCTTTGTCTTTTATTACAGTCTTTGTTTTAAAGTCTATTTTGTCTGATATAAGTAATAAACTACCCGGCTTTCTTTTGGTTTCCATTTGCATGAAGCATCCTTTTCCATTGTTTTACTTTCAGTCTGTATCCTTTTCCATTTTTTTGCTTTCATTTTGTGTGTGTCCTTACATCTGAAGTGAGTCTCAGGTAGGCAGCATATAGATGGGTCTTGTTGTTGTTTTTAAAGATTTATTTATTTTAGAGAGAGAAACAGGGAGAGGGACAAAGGGAGAGGGAGAGAATCCCCAGCAGACTCCTCGCCCCCAGCACGGAGCCTGCTGCAGGGCTTGATCCCAGGACCCTGAGATCATGACCATCATGACCTGAGCTACAACCAAGAATTGGATGCTTAGCCGACTGAGCCGCCCCGGGTGCCAAGGCAGGTCTTGTTGTTTTATTTTATTTTTTTTAAAGATTTTATTTATTTATTTGACAGAGATAGAGACAGCCAACGAGAGAGGGAACACAAGCAGGGGGAGTGGGAGAGGAAGAAGCAGGCTCACAGCGGAGGAGCCTGATGTGGGGCTCGATCCCGCAACGCCGGGATCACGCCCTGAGCCGAAGGCAGACGCTCTAACCGCTGTGCCACCCAGGCGCCCCTGGGTCTTGTTGTTTTAAATCTATTCAGGTACTTTGTGCTTTTAAAGTATTTAGTTCCTTTACATTTAAACTAGTTACTAGTAGGTATGTATTTATTGCCATTTTGTTGTTTCTCTCTGTTTTGTTGTTCTCTATTCCTTCTTTTCTTCCCTTTTGGTTTGATGACTTTCTAGTTAAGGATAGCAAGTTAACTTTCTACTTTCAATATAATGATAGTTAAGTTTGAATGCATTCTAAAGCTCAGTGTTTCTATTCCTCTTCCCCACATTTTATGTTTTTAATGTAACATGTTACATTTTTTAATTTTGTGTATATCTTAACTACTATAGTTATTTTTACTACTTCTGCTTTTTAATCTGCATATTAGCTTTATAAGTGATTAATCCACTGTCTTATGTTATATGTACCTTTATCAGTGAGATTTTTACTGTCATATGTTTTTTCTTCTTTTAAGATTTTATTTATTTATTTGAGAGAGAGTGCATGAATGGGGAAAGGGGCAGCGGGAGAGGGAGAAGCAGACCCTGCTGAGGAGGGAGCCTGGCGAGCTCAATCCCAGGACTCTGAGATCATGACCTGAACCAAAGGCAGATGCTTAACCAACTGAGTCACCCAGGGGCCCCTCATAGGGTTTTTTTTTTTATTAAAGATTTTATTTATTTGACAGAGAGAGACAGAGAGAGAGGGAACACAAGCAGGGGGAGTGGGAGAGAGAGAAGCAGGCTTCCTGTTGAGCAGGGAGCCCAATGTGGGGCTCAATCCCAGGACCCTGGGATCATGACCTGAGCTGAAGGCAGATGCTTAATGACTGAGCCACCCAGGCGCCCCCATAGGTCTTTTTCTTACAATGTTTTTTTTCAACTTGAAGAAGTGCCTTTAACATTTCTTGTAGGGCTGGCTGGTTTAGTTGTGATGAACCCTTTGGTTTTTGTTTGAACAGCCTTTTCTCTCTCCTTCAATTCTGAAAGTAACTTTTTTATTAAAAAGATTTTATATCTTTAAATAATTTCCACATGCAGTGTGGGGCTTGAACTTACAACCCTGAGATCAAAAGTCACTTGCTCTACTGACTGAGCCAGCCAGAAGCCCCTTCTTCCATTCTGAATGGTAACTTTGCTGGGAGAATATTCTTGTTGGAAGTTTTTTCCCCATCAGCACTTTGAATATATTATGGATCTCCCTTTTGGTATGCAAAGCTTCTGTTGAGAAATGTGATAATAGTCTTATGGGGGTTCCCTTGTATATAACAAGTTGTTGCTTTTACTGCATTTAATATTCTCTCTATATTTAACTCTTGATATTTTAATTGTAATATGTTGTGGTGTGGATCTCTTTGGGTTTATCTTGTTTGGAACTGTGGGCTTCCTGGATCTGGGTATTTGTTTCCTTCCACAGGTTAGGGAAGTTTTTAGCTATTTCTTAAAGTAAGTGTTCTGCCCCTTTCTCTGTTTTCTTTCTGGAATCCTTATAATGTGAATGTTATTCTGCCTACCTAATGTTGTCCTATAGGTTCCTTAAGCTAGCTTCACTTTTAAAAATTATTATTATTTTTTTGATCTCTGTTTTGGTGCGTTCCACTGCCCTGTCTTCCAGATCATGGGTTGCCTCTGATTCATTTGGTCTACTGTTGAACCCCTCTACTGTAGTTTTCAGTTTGCTTTATTGTATTCTTCAGATTTGGGACTTTGGTACTTTCTTATATTTTCTGTCTCTTGCTGAAGTTTTTGCTGTGTTCATTGATTCTTCTCCTGAGTTCAGCGAGCATCATTATGACCATTATTTTGGACTTTTAATCAGGTAAATTACTCTCCATTTTACTAATTTTTTTCTGGGGTTTTATCTTGTTCTTTTGTTTGGAACATATTCCTCTGTCTCGTCCTGTTGTCTGACTCTCAGTGTTTGTGTCTGGGGATTAAGCAAAACAGCTGTCTCTCCCAGGCAAGGAGTGGCCTTGTGTAGGAGATGAACCTTATCCTTTAAACAAACTTGTCCTAGCTCTTGGCTTTCTCTTTAGTCTTTGTAATTGTCTAAGCAGCCTGATTTATTCTTCATAGGTCCAGTTGAGGAAGTGCCAAGATCTGTGAGTATTCCAGAGGGCGGGATCTCATTCTGCCTCTAGTTTCAGGCTAATTAGAAGCTAGAAGTGTAGGCAGCAGCTTTTAATTTATCAGAGATATATACAGTCCAGTGGAATGGCATTCACAAATCATGCTGGACTCCAGACCAGGCAATCTTGATGTGTCCCCTTGGTGACAGTTGCAAAAATCAGGGCTCCTGGAGAGTATGAGCTCTTGCGGTAGATACTAGCAAGCTGTAGGAAAGCCAAGGGAGAACGCAAAGGTGGCATCCACTGGCCTACATTCCTTGAGAGCACATTTGTAGCCTCTTTGTGAGTGGTAATTCTGAGTCATTCTCTTTAGGCTGAAGCTTCAGTACAAGTAAATAGACCTCTGCACAGGAAGACTGGAGAGTGTTTTGTTCTGCTGTCTCTGCAGTGCTCTGGGAGTGGTAAAGTGCCAACAATTGTGTCTCTGATTGTTTCAGACCCATTGAGGCCAGAAGCACAATCCTCCCTGGCCACGAGGGCAAGGCATTAAAGGGCATACCGTGTGTGGGCTATGTACAACCGCTGGCTTTAGCAGGGTAGTCAGGGTCGTGTGGGAGCAGAGTGTACTTAAAAATGTAGCAGGTTAGAGGGAGGGGAGTGCAAATATGGCTCCTGCCAGCACTGGCGCTAGCAAGGTATGAAGACTGTGCAAAAATGGTGCCTGTCAGTGCCTCTGTCCCTGAAAGGAGTTCTAACAGGCTCCTTCTCCTCTGGCAGATGCTTTAATATTAGCAAATGAATTTTCAGTTATGCTCTTGGAGCTTTTCAAACTGCCCCTTTTGTGCTGTCCACCAGGGCAAGTGAGTCCTTTAATAGTGAAATCTCTGTTCCCTACAGCCCTATGGTCCTCTCAGATATAAGCCCCATTGGTTTCAAAGCTTGACATTTTGGGGCTTATCTCTGGTGAAGGTCTCAGGAGTTGAGGTGCCTGATGTGGATCACAAACACCTCGTTTATCAGAGAGAAACTGTATTTGTGAGATCCTTCCTGATCGTATTTTGTCATGCTCAGGGTGGGATTTTTGAGGATACTCTGCCTGTCTTTCAGGTCTTGATGTAGCCCTTTTGTCCTTTGTTGTGGAGGAGCTGTTCGGCTAGTTTTCGGATCTTTTTCAGGGGTAATTTTGTATGTAGCTGTAGATTTTTTTGTGTCTGTGGGAGGAGGTGAGTTCAGAGCTTCCCACACTGCCATCTTGAACCACCTCCAATGTTCTTTTTAAAATATTTGGTAGAATTCACCAGTGAAGCCATCTAGACCTGAGCTTTTCTTTGTTTGGAAGTTTTTGATTATTGATTTTCCTGTTACAGGCATATTGAGATTTTTTTTCTTTGTGAGATAGTTTTGGCAATTTCTATGTTTTTACACATTTGTCCTTTTCATGTAGATTAGTTTGTAAGTGTATAATCGTTCATAGTGTTCTCTTATAGTCCTTTTATATTCTGTGAGATTGGTAGTACAGTAGTCCTTCATTCCTTCTTATCCATGGGGATACATTCCTAGACCCCCAGTGGCTGCCTGAAATTACAGATAATACCCAACCCTACATATAGTATGTTTTTTCTCGTACATACACAGCTATGATATTCCTAATTTATAAATTAGGCACAATAAGAGATTAACAACAATAAATGTAAACTAGGACAGTTATAGCAATTCACTCTAATAAAAGGCATGAGAATGTGGTATTTCAGAATACATTATTGTACTATGCTTACCTTTTTTCTTGTGATGACGTGAGATGATAAAATGCCTACGTGATGAGATGAGGTAAGGTGAATGACATAGGTATTGTGACGTAGCATTAGGCTACTGTTTCTCTTCTGATAAATTAGAAGGAGGATCACCTGCTTTTGGACCATGGTCAACTACAGGTAATTGAAACAGCAGAAAGCAATAAGAATGTGGGGGCTAGGGGGACTATTATAATGTCCTTACTTTCATTTTCTGATCTTTTTTTTTTTTTTAAAGATTTTATTTATTTATTCGACAGAGATAGAGACAGCCAGCGAGAGAGGAAACACAAGCAGGGGAGTGGGAGAGGAAGAAGCAGGCTCATAGCAGAGGAGCCTGATGTGGGGCTCGATCCCAGAACGCCGGGATCACGCCCTGAGCTGAAGGCAGACGCTCAACCGCTGTGCCACCCAGGCGCCCCTTTCATTTCTGATCTTATTTATTTGCATTTTGTCTATTTTTTCATAGTCTAGTTAAGGATTTGTCAATTTAAAAAAACAAATTTTTAGTTTCATTGGTTCTATTTTCCTATTCTCTATTAACCTTTGCTTTAGTTTTTGTTTCCTTCTTTATGCTGGCTTTGGCCATAGTTTGCTCTTTTTGTAATTCATTAAGGTATATTAGGCTATTGATTTGAGATAGTTCTTCATTTTTAATGTAGGCGTTTATAACTATGAGTTGTTTTCTAAGTATTGCTTTTGTTGTACCCTAATGTTTTGGTAACGTTTGTATTTTCATTTTCATTAGCCTCAAGTTGTTTTCTAGTTTTCCTTGTGATTTATTCTGCGAATTATTTCTTATATAAGAGTGGATTCATATTGCTAATTTTCCAGTTTTCCTTCTGTTTTTTCTAGTTTCGTTCCATTGTGGTTGGAGAAAATACCTTGTAGGTTTCAGTGAATTAAAATTTATTGAGGATTGTTTTATTGCCTAACATACAGTCTATCCTCGAGAATGTTCCATGTGTACTTGAGCAGTGTGTGTTCTCCTGTTCGGTGGGATGTTGTGTACATGTCTGTTAAATATAGTTGATTTATAGTATTGTTCAGGTCCTCGGTTTCCTTATTGATCTTCTATCTAGATGTTCTAGCCATTGCTGAGAGTGGGCCTTTTGAATCTCCAAGTATTATTATTCAACTGTCTGTTTTCTCCTTTCAGTTCTCATTGTTTGCATTTGTATTTGGGGGCTTTTGCTTGCTTATAGTTGTTATTTTCTTTTTTTTTTTCCTTGTTGAGTTAATCCTTTTATCAATATCCAGGGTCTGTTGTAACACTTTTTGGCTTAAAATGTATTTTGTTTCCTATTAGCATTGATATGCCAGTTCTGTTTTGGTTACTGTTTGCATGAAAGATCTTTTTTCACTTTTATTTTTGAGCTTTTTGTGTCTTTGGGTCTGTAATAAGTTCCTTATAAGGATCATATTATGGGATCATATTTTAAAATCAGTTTTGGCAATCTGTGTCTTTTAATTGATGAATTTAAGCCTTTTATATGTACAGTGTTTACTGGTAAGAACGACTTCACTTTGCTGTTTGTATGTGATCACTGAAGCCTCTGTTTTATTATCTTTGTGGTCAGGCGGTGACCTAATAGTTCCTTGAGTGTTTGGATCCAGTAAAGAAAGGGAAAAAAAGTCCTAAATTTCTTTGACAGATGTTGCCCAGGAAGCCACTTTTTGTGTAAGAAAACAGTATGTAATAATAAAACATAAAAATATGTTTTTAGTTGACTGTTTATGTAATTGGTAAGGCTTCTGATCCGTAGTAGGCTGTTAGTAGTTAAGTTTTGGGGAGCATGTGGCTGCTTGACTGTACAGGTCAGTGCCCCAATCCCCATGTTGTTGAAGGGTCAACTGTATTGACATTTTATCTAAACAATTTGCTGTCCAATGTCTGTGAATGAACCTGAATAATTGAAGTGAATTTTAAGTTTAATTGTAAGTGAACATATAACTGAATTTATAAAGTTAGATTTGCTGATTTAACATTTAACTTAATATTGGCCAATATTGGTTGGAAATTATTTTAACTATTAGTGATTTTTATTTTAAATAAATGTAAAAGAATAGCCATATTAGGTTTGAATCAACAATTAACATCTAACTTATATAGTAAAATTATGAGGTCAAGGAAATGGTTCTTCATGTTTTATGATGTTAATTAATAGACTTCATTTGCAGTTTTAATGGGTAAAAAGAAAGAATTTGTAAAATGATAGCTACTTTTTATTGAGCTACTGCTGTATTCTTAGAACACCAAAAGATGCATTAGGTGATCTGTTTTTATCCTCATATCATCCCTACAAGGTAGGTATTTTATCTTTCCAGTTGAGAAAGTTGATGCTTAGGAAAGTTGATGCTTAGGAAGGTTAAGGATATTTATTTGGTGGGGGAGGGGGGCGGGAGCACATACCAGGTGTTAAGTCATAAGAGGTAGGAAACAAGTTCAGGTCTTTCTAACTTTTTTTGTACTTTACTGAGCTGCTTTTGGTAATAGTATGTAATGACTTTTAGGACTTATCAGAAAAGGTAGAATGAGAACTACTTATTGTGTGTAGGACAGTTTTCCTATAATGAGATGTTAGGTACTGATGTTTTCATTGAACTAGCGATTCTCTTTTGATAAGAGCTTTTTTTGTTTTTTGTTTTTTTACACAGTTGACCTTTGAACAGCATAGGTTTGCATTGCAAAGCTACACTTATATACTGATTTTTTTTCCAGTACAGATACTGGAAAAATTTTTAGAGATCTGCAACAGTTTGTATATTTATTTATTATGTTATGTTAGTCACCATACAGTACTCATTAGTGTTTGATGTAGTGTTCCATGATTCATTACTTGCGTGTAACGCCCAGTGCTTATTGCAATACATGCCCTCCTTAATACCCATCACCAGGCTTACCCATCCCCCCACGTCCCTCCCCTCTGAAACCCTCAGTTTGTTTCCAGGAGTCCATAGTCTCTCATGGTTTGTCTCCCCCTCTGATTTCCCCCCCTTCATTTTTTCCTTCCTTGATTTTTGACAATTTAAAAGAACCTTGCTCACAAACCATGTAGCCTAGAATTATCAAAAAAGTTAAGAAAAGATATGACACCTTAAGAAAGGTATGTCATGAATACATAAAGTATACGTAGATACTCACCTATTTTATCAGTTGTTACCATAAACTATGCACAAATCTATTGTAAAAAGTTAAAATTCGTCAAAACTTTTGTATACAAATACTTACAGAACATACTTGGTGCCATTTGCAGTCAAGATAAATGTAAATGAACATAAAAATGCAGTATTAAGCCGTAACTGCATAAAATTAACTGCGGTATGTAACAGTACTATTGTAATAATTTCATAATGACCCCGTGTTGCTACTGTGGTGAGCTCAAGTGTTGTGAATATCTACTTAAAACACCAGGTGACATTAATCATCTCTGCGTGAGCAGTTCATCTTTCCAGTAAATTGCATATCGCAGTTAAAAGGGATCTCTTGTGGTTCTCGTGTGTTTTTCATTGTGTTTAGTGCAATGCCGTAAACTTTGAATAACACCATAGGACCTATATGAAGTGCCACTAGTGATGTTGGAAGTGCTCCCAAAAAGCAGAGAAGAGTCATTACGTTACAAAAAAAATATTTGAATTGCATGGTACGTACTGCAGATGGAGGTCTGCAGCTAGGTTGCCCACCATTTCAATATAAATGAGTCTAGCATAAGGGCCATTGTTTAAAAAAAAAAGAAAAAAGGAAATTCATGAAGTTGTTGTTGTAGTTATGCCAGCAGGCATGAAAACCTTGCACTTTTTGCAAAATACATTATTTCGTATTGAAAATGCAGCTTTTATGAGGGTGCATGATTGCTGTAAGAGTGGTGTACCTGTATAGACTCTAATATGACTTGAGAAAAAGTGAAGTCATTATATGACATCCTTAAGCAAAAGGAGGGTAGAAGCTCTGAAGTTGGAGAATTTAATGCCAGCAAAGGATGGTTTGATAATTTTAGAAAGTGGTTTGCCTTAAAATATGTCCAGAGAATAGGAGAAGCAGCTTCTGTTGAAGAGACAGCATATGAGTTCTTAGACTCGTTAAAAAAAATCATTGAGGAGAAAGGATATCTGCCTGAACAGGTTTTTAATGTCTGGGGCGGGGTTGTGGGGGGGGAGCCACAAAGGACATTTATTAGTAAGGAAAGCAGTGAGCACCAGGGTTTGAGGCAGGAAGGGATAGGCTAACTTAACTGATCAGGACTGTCCTTCTCTGTAAAGCCACTAACACCCAAGCCTTGAAGGGAAACGAGCTACCAGATGCCAGTCTTGGTTGTACAACAAGAAGGCCTGGATAGTGAGAATCCTTTTTCTGGATTGGTTTCATCAATGCTTTGTTCCTGAAGTCAGGAAGTACCTTTGCCAGTAAGGGACTGCCGTTGAAAGTTCTTTTAATATTGGACGATGCCCATGGCCACCAGAATACCATGACTTGAACACCAGTGGCGTTGGAGTGATATGCTTCCCAAACACATCTCTAATTCTAGATTAGGGGGTCATAAGGACCTTTAAAGCTCATTACACACAACATTTTGTGGAAAGAATCATCAGTACTGTGGAAGAGAACCCTGAAAGAAAGAACATGAAAGTCTAGAAGGATTACACCATTGAAGATGGATGCCAAGAACTGTGTGAGATGCTTTTGTGTCATTATTGATCATTGCCTGGGTATTCATTGTGTAGAATGTTGTGTACAAGACTTGTATAGAAATGGATAGCCTGTCCTTACTTAGGTATAAGGTGAGTGATATTTAATATCAAATCAGTAATGTGTTAGTTTTCCCAGTGTTTTAAAACTTTGCTTTCAAAGAATTACATTACTGTAAAATAATGCTGCTCTCTTGTAATTGGAGAAATTGCATGTCAGCCTGTCATCATAGGTAAGTGGTTTTTTAAAAAAAAGTAACAATGTTTCCAGTGCTGTGTTATGAACATGACTAATACTGTATGTCTTAACAGTTTTATAATGATCCATTTGTTTAGGTATAGGCTAGGCTACCATGAAGCAGTTGCACTGATTATGCTAGGCTATCATAAAGAAATCATATTGTTGCTTCTTTGTTATCAGTGATGAATTGTTATATCTGTAAATAAATATGAATTTCTTTTTCACATTATCTTTTCATTTTTGATGTCTAGTATTAATACATAAAATATTTACAGTGTTTTGTATCATATAAGACAATATTGATTTAGGTACTGACAGGTGATTCATCTTGTAGACAGATGACATAAACTTAATAAGAGTATTGATTAATACAGCATAGTATTATGAATGTATTTTTTCTTATAATTTTCTTAACATTTTCTTTTCTCTGGCTTACTTTATTCTAAGACTACAGTGTGTAATGCATATAATGTACAAAATACATGTTAATCAACTTTATATTATCTGTAAAGCTTCAGCTCAACAGTTCAGTAGGGTATATGTATATACACATAGACATTTGAGGATAGAATATTGGTGGTGGTGTGTTAGCTAGAGGTTAGGATTTAACCAGGAACCAAAAAGTTAAAGGATAAATATCAGTTTTCACAAAAAGTTTAGTATACTTTTTTCCCAGACAAATTGAATATTTTATTTTAATTTTTAAAAAAAGATTTTATTTATTTATTTTACAGAGAGCGAGACAGCCAGCGAGAGAGGGAACACAAGCAGGGGGAGTGGGAGAAGAAGAAGCAGGCTCCTAGGGGAGCAGGGAGCCCGATGCAGGGCTCGATCCCAGAACGCTGGGATCACGCCCTGTGCCAAAGGCAGATGATTAACGACTGAGCCACCCAGGTGCCCCAGACAAATTGAATATTTTAAAAATAAAATACTTAAACCTTTTTTTGAAGATGTAGTCAGTCATTCAAGATAGGGACTGTTATATCTCCTTAAAATATTTGAGATAGCACATTTTTTAAAAACTTTTTCTTGAGAGAACTTGTTTCAGTTTCTTGCTTGTAATCCTGTTATAAATAACAATCATTGGTTCATATATTCTATAGCTGGAAGGGACTTTTGAAATAATTTAGTTCTGTATGCCCATTTTACAGATGAGAAAATGCAGTTGAAAACTGAATTCATTGAGGTTAGAAACCCACGGATCCTTTTTCTTAAGTCCTGTAAATTGTTTAGGATTAGGACTGGAGGATAGTATGCACACCCAGAAATCATTTTCTATAAATAACAATTCTAGTCAAAGCCTTCTAAACAGAAGAAAAAACAGTTTGGGAAGAATGCCAAAAACAAGGACATTGTCATATTATAGACATGTAGGAGAACATAGTAGCATATCTGAGAAAGGGAAGAAAAGACTGTTCCTTTTTAACAACAGTGCCATTTTGAATATTCCAAAGTAGATTTGTAGGCATTAGCAGGTAAGAGGAAGAATGGAGGAGGATGTAACATGGTAACAGGCATAGAATTTTGAAGTTGGTCATATGTAGCCATGGTGTGGCTGCTTGATAGGGTCCTTATTATTTCTTACGAGTAATCAAACCTCTTTGCTATTAACTTCTTACTGGTTCCTCTGAAAATACTTTTCATTTAGAAAAACCTGAATGTAGAGATTTAAAGATTATGAATCATAACCTGTAGTTGTTATTTTGTATTAATTCAGTGGTTGTCAGTGTAGTGATTGGGGTTGTATTACATCAGAAATGTCTAGGGAGGTTTTTTTGAAAAGCATATATCCATTTACGTCTCCTGGTAAATCTGAGTATGTAAACGTGTATGGTCAGAGTAGAGAGGAAGATACTATTTATATTTTGGGAATAAACTACCCAGGGGACTTATTTTGCATCACTCCCTACCTTCTTAATCAAAAAAGGGGTTAAAAAAAGAAAAAAAAAATCAAACTAAAGTCTTTTGTCAAAAAAATGAACAAATTAAAAATAGAAACAGACCTATAAATATGGAGAACAAACTGAGAGTTGCCAGATGGGAGGGGACTGGGGGGATGGGCAGAATGGGTGAAGGGGAGTGGGAGATACAGGCTTCTAGTTATGGAATGAATAAGTCATGGGGATAAAAGGTACAGCATAAGGAATGTAGTCAGTGGTATTGTAATAGTGTTGTATGGTGACAGATGGTGGCTACACTTGTAGTGAGCATAGCAAAATGCATGGACTTGTCATATCACTGTGTTGCACACCTGAAATTAATGTAATGTGTGCCAACTGTAATTCAATTAAAAAATTAAATTATTGGATATCACTTTACTCATTAAAGTATTTAGTACAAAAAATCTTAGAAGAAAGTAATTTGGCTGGAGTCTGAGGAAGAGAGTTTTAAAATAAGGATGAATAAGGATGAAGGATGGGAGCTTTAAAATATGTTTACTTAAAACTGAAATGGATTGTTGTTTTGGAGAGGAGATGTGACGTGGAATGCTGTGTTGCAGAGGAGGAGTTGTCCAGTAATCTTAAGGAAAAAAAATAGAAGTGGTCAGTGAATCTTAATATGTACATAGAAGTGAAATTTGGGTTGCAAACAAACTACAAAAGATAGAATGAGGAATGGCCTTTTTATTTAAAAATTTTTTTAAATTAAAAAGTTGATTCAAATATGTGTTTACCAGGTGACAGGCTCTATTGTAGGTAAGTCAGTGAACAAAGAAGGCAAAGATCTCTGTCTTAATGGAAGTTACATTTCAGGTTGGGGAGGAGGGCACAGTATAAACAATATAGGTAAGCATAAATAAATGAGAATTGATAAGTATTCTTGTGAAAGAAGAAAGTAGAGCAAGGTAAGGGGATCGAGAGTGTTGTTGGGTGGTGAAAGGTTGCAAATTTGATTACAATGGTAAGAATAAAGCTATTGAGAACCAAAGACCTGAAGGAGTATGTGCATGTTGTAGATATCTGGTGGTGAGCAAAGAACTTTGCAGATATCTGGTAGTGATGTCAGTGTAGGAGGTTGCATAATACAAACCAAGAGTTTAGGAAAGCTTTTTAGGCTAGAGTTATAAAATTGATACCATCATTTTAGATGATATTGAAAACTGTAAGACTAGGGGTTATTTGTAGGGGCTGAGTGTAGATATAAAAAACACCATGGGTTATTTTGCCCTGGGGTATGTACTCCAGTTTTAAGTGGGTGGGCAGTGGGGAGAGGAGGATCTGGTAAAGTTGGTAGCAGCAAAGGAGCACAGCTAGAAGAAATGGAAACCAACAAATGTTTTCAGTTTTGACTGTACTGCTGACAGGTCAAGGTAAGATGAGGACTGGGTATTGACCATTGGGTTTAAGCAACAAGAAGTTAATGGTGATCTTGACTAGCATTTTTGGTGCCATAGTGAGGAAAATGCCGTATAGTAGTGGGATTAAGAGGGAATGGGATGACATTGTATGATGGAAATAGCAAGTATAAACAGTTCTTCTGAGGAATTTTGTTGTGAATAGGATCAAAGAAGTAGGGTAGTATCTAGAGTACAAAATGGGCTCCAGAGAAGCTTTTTATTCCTTTTTCTTTCTTTCTTTCTTTCTTTCTTTCTTTCTTTCTTTCTTTCTTTCTTTCTTTCTTTCTTTCTTTTTCTTTCTTTCTTTCTTTCTTTCTTTCTTTCTTTCTTTCTTTCTCTTTCTTTCTTTCTCTCTCTCTCTCTCTCTCTGTCTCTCTCTTTCTCTCTTTCTCTCTTTCTTTTTTTTGAAGTAGGCTCCATGCCCAGCGTGGAGCCCAGAGTGGGGCTTGAACTCATGACCCTGAGATCAAGACCTGAACTGAGATCAGTGATTGGATGCTCAACTGACTGAGCCACCCAGGTGCCTCACCAGAGAAGTTTTTAAAAAATAAATTGAAAATATGTTTCTATACTGAGGCAAATTATTGAGTAGTGAATGGAAAACTGATGTAGGACAAAGATTGAGGGATTGTGGGGACGCATCTTTCCAAGGTGTAATGGGAGGGGAGGCAAGGGATATAAGTGTAGGTGCTTGTGTGTGGGTAGATGGGGAGTTTTAGTTTGTGGAACTTTTCTAATGCTTTCAGTTTTCTCAATGAAGCAGGAAGCTGAGCAAAGATGGGGAAAATTTTCTTGTAGGATTGGAGAGAGATTTTAATGTGGATGAAATGGTTTTCTAGGACAATGGGGAAGTAAATGGTCATTTTTTTCCCAGAGGTATATAAAATAGAATATGAGATTCACTTCATTCAGTTTATTGTCTACTTCCCTTTTGAAGAGGTAAATACTGTTAATGGCTTTGCCTGTATCCTTCCATACTAATTTCAGCTTTTCTAGCTACTTACAAATGTATGCTTATACATACATACAATTGAAAACAAAATATAACTAGGCTGTGTAGGGCTGAATATATTTAAGTTCTAACTTCTGGAACCTGTGAATGTGACTTTTGGAGAAGGGGTCTTTGCACGTATAATTAAGTATCTCAAGATAAGGTCATCTTGGGTTAGAGTGGACACCAAATCCAGTGACAAGTGTCCTTAGAAGAAAAGACATAGAGAAGCAGGCCATGTGATGACAATAGACATGGGGAGAAGGTGATGTGAAGATGAAAGCAGAAATTGAAATTAAGCAGGTCACAAGCCAAGGAACACTTGGAGCCAAAAGAAACTGGAAGAGACAAGGAAGGATTTTCCTCTAGAGCCTTTGGAGGTAGCAGGGCCCTTGATTTTGGACTTCCTGCCTCCAGAACTTTGAAAAACAAATTTGTTTGAAGCCAACGAATTTATGATCATTTGTGATGGCAGCCCTGGGGAACTAATAAAGGCTCATACTATGCATCTTTTTTATACTTTTTAACTTTCTATCTTTTTTTTTTTTTTTTTAAAGATTTTATTTATTTATTCGACAGAGATAGAGACAGCCAGCGAGAGAGGGAACACAGGCAGGGGGAGTGGGAGAGGAAGAAGCAGGCTCATAGTGGAGGAGCCTGATGTGGGGCTCGATCCCATAACGCCGGGATCACGCCCTGAGCCGAAGGCAGACGCCCAACCGCTGTGCCACCCAGGCGCCCCTTAACTTTCTATCTTGAGCATCATTCATGTTACTGTGTATGGATAGATTTTGTTCTTATAGAGCAATTGCCTTGTATATCCATAGGATGGATCTATTATGCATGGAATGTCCATGCATTGTGTAGCACGGACATTTAGTTTATTTCTAATTTCTAATCCTTCAGTATACAATTTTGGTGTAGATTTGTGTTGCTCAAGTATATTTCTGCCAAAATCCTAAATCTGCCAAATAAGCCCTCATCAAAGACTGTTCGAATTTATATTCCCACCTTCAGTTTGAGTGTTGCCAACACTGAATATTATGAATCTTTATCTGATGGATAAAAAATAGTACATTACTTTTTTCTTTAGCTTACCTCTAATTGCTAGTGAAATTAAGTATTTTGTCATGCTTGACCATTTGTAAAGCTTCCTAAAAATGAAGTTTGTTGTTTAAAAAAAAATACCAGTTATTTAATAGACTTTTAAGTGTATTTTTAAGAGACATGCATAACTTTCTTTTCTCTGCAGTTGACAGTTATCTTCCTTTATTAGTTTAATCAAATTCAAGGATAAGCCTACTCTAACATAAAATGCTGAGAGAAAAAAAAAAAAGAGGGCTTTGTAACCTAAAAAGACAAAAGTAGAACTTATGAATGTAGTTTGACGTGTTGAACTTAAAATACACGTAGTCTTGCCGTGATAAAATTGTTTACCATCACAGAAGATTGGTACTTTGTGACCATTAGAAAACCACTTTTGGCATGAACTGCAGCTCTTAACACTTAAAATCATAAGTTCTAGGTATAACTGACACCATTCTTCTTTGAACCCAATGCCTAGATTTCTGATTTTCTTCCCCTTCTTCTTCTTCTTCTTCCTTTTCTTTTTCTTTTTGTATTTCAAACTCCACTCTTGTATGTGTGTGTAGATTTATTGCCTGAAAGATAACCTTTTATCTTCTTCTCACAATGTTGGGAAATTATCCTTTATCTTCAGGAAAATTATGGCTTAGTTTATCAGTGAAAGTATGGGTATAAACCATGACAGGGACCTTTCATAATAAAAATCCTGTATTTTGTGAAAATAAAAGAAATCATCGTAGTGATCTTAATTACCAAAATATATTCAGGGCATCTTAGATTATTTTAAATGAAGATAACCGAAGAAGAAAAACGTACTGCTCCTATCTATAAGAATAGATTTAACAGAAAATATGGGTACTGAGTTGAATTGCCACTTGATACCCACTTTGAAACTAAGTGATGAGTTACTTAAGAAACTCCAACATAAACGATTGCTTCCAACACTGAGGATTTGATTCATCCCATGGCTTTTCTTTTAAAAGTCTCCTATTGTTGTGGTAGACTGATGTCTGTTGATTCGTGGGTCTTTGAAAGGTGGCCCAGATTTAGTGTGTTGTGTCTAAAACTATTCTGATACATTTATTTAAGTTAGGATACTTAGTAAGTTTTGTGAACTTTGTTTAAATTTACAAAAATTTTTATATCCTTTTTTTCTTTATTATGTTATGTTAGTTACCATACAGTATATATCCTTATTTCTTTCTACTTTTTCTTATGTCTGCCAGAGGAAATAGGATGAAAAATGGCAAATTGTCATAAAGTTAGGAAAGGCTAAATAGCATTTTGGAAATGGTACATGATGAGGTAAGTCAATAGCATTTAGGAATGAACATCAGTGAAAGAGCTTTTAAAGTTCTTGTTACATGTGAGCATAGTTTTGAAGGACACTTCAAAACATTGAAGGAAATGAAGAGCATCAGGCCAATATAGTCAAAGTAAGATGAGAAAATGCAATTGACCAATTCTCTAAATAATAGCAATTATATGGTTTATTCTCTGCAGTAAGACAGTTGGTTAGCAAATGTAGAGGCTGTGAAGACTATAAGCATCAGTAGACAAAGTATTTTCTAAAATAGGCAGTTCACTTTTGTTCAGATGGTTGTGTGAACAAAATAGGAAACAACTTCTTGATTCTTCAATAAAGCGCCAGTAATTGAACTGTTAAATACAGAAGCTCAGGAATGAAGATTTTTTTGTTTACGTCTTCATGGGACCAACATCTTTGCCAGCATTTATTATTCTCAAACCTTCTAAAATGATCCCTCACAACAGATTTTTACAAAGAGGAATCCCAGTTTTACAGGAGACTCTATATTTCCTGAAGCAGTGATTTCCCATGCTTTATATAGATTAAAACAACAAGAGGAATGTGTGTTCGCCACAAACTTATTTACTATTTTACGGTATGAAAAAGTATTCCAAGAAGAGAAAATTGTATCTTCAGGAAGTAAGGGAATCATCTTAAGAATTACTTTGCAACTATTTTTCCAGGAATAGGTCTTAAAATGGGGGGGGGGTGTCAATCACTGATCCTTAGGAATTAATCTAATAAAATAGCATTGGAGGGTATAGGCTTAAGTCTTGACTTTGTTGCTTCTTACTTTATTTTTGAGCAAATCATGTTGCTCCTTTAATTAGTTTCCTTTTCTGTAAATTGAGTAGTATTGAGTGTTAATAGGGCTAAGAGAATGTATCTGAAAGTGATTTGTAAACTATCAAGTGATACATATGTAAAGATGCTTTGTTCCATATACATATGTAGTCTGCTTTTAAAGATCCTAAATGGAAAGCCAAGGGGAAGTAGAAAAAGGAAAAGAAATGTTCAGGGGCACCTGGGTGGCTCATTTGGTTAAGTGTCTTGATTTTGGCTCAGGCCATGGTCTCAGGGTCCCAAGTCGAACTCCGCACTGGATGTGGAGCCTACTTAAGATTCTCTCTCTCCCTCTGCCCCTCCCCCCTCCTCTCTTAAAGGTTTAAAAGTGGAATCTTACAATATTTAAATTTCAAATAAAATTGTATCTTAGTTTTTAAGTTTTACAAAGAGTAATGCCAAGATGAGCTGATTTATAGCAAAAGTTGGCATTTGGCTCAACGATCATTTACTATTCTTCAACAGGTGTTTAAAAAAATTGAGACAAATGAGACCTGTGTTAGTGCTAAATGTCTAATGGTTATTTCTATGGTTATGTGTGTATCATAAAAGAATATATGACTGCAGATATCTTACTTGCACTAAATGTACCTCATGTTTATTTAAACATTTTCTGTATAGTAATTTCTATAAATATATGCTGTAACTCTTCTATTAAACAAGATAGATATCCAGGGAATGCAGTCAAACTGAAGAAGTTTTTGTCCCTTCATTTTCTATTCCTCTTAGTTGCATAATTCGACATATTAAAATGTCTGGTTTATGTCTAATTTTAAAGAGGTCATGTAGATGAAGTTTACCACAGTAATAAAAAAGTACAGTGTGTTGTGGTAGCCGGTGGTAGTCAGTATTTGTGATTGAATGCTTATTTTTCAAACCAGAGATCCTTATAGGTTACTGATATTAGGAACAGCTGGAGTGCTTGTTAAAAATCTCTGATGCCTAAGACTTACTGAATCAAAGTCAACCTTGGTTATATATTGGAATTATCCGGAGAGTTTAAAAAATACTGATGGCTGAATCCCACCCCAAGAGAATTTGATTTAATTGGTCTGTGGGTTGTGGGTAGTGTTTCTTAAAATGTATTAAAATTACCTGGAGAGCTTCTTAAAATGGAGACTGTTGGGCTCCAAACTGAGAGTTTATGATTCAGTTGGTCAGGGGTGGGGCCTGAGAATTTTACGATTCTGAGTTACTAGGCGATGTTGTTACTGATCCTGGGACCACACTAGGAGAACTGTACTCTGAGGCTGTAAACCACCTGTTTAATTTGGAGACAATGTAACATTAAAGGAAGAAACTATTAAGTCCACAAGGAACATAGGAAATGTAACAGAGTTCAAAGTAAAAACTGTTAAGTTTGATAAATTCTGAATTTTAATTTACAGAGCAAGAAGAATATTACTATATTCATTATATTCATAAGTCTAAAATCTTTAGAGTTCATTTATAATGAAAAATCCCAAATGTCATAAATCATAGCTTAGCAAAAAGAATATCCTCAGAGATGTTAAAGGAAACAAATGTTATCTCTGTCAGTTTCATTGAGGTAAACATACAGTAAAATTTACTCTTTCATGAGTTTTGACAAATGGCTCAATTGTGCAACCATCAACAGAATCAGAGTGTAGGAGTTCTAACAATTCTGTAATGTCCCTGTGTGGTCATCTCCTTCTCCAACCTCAGTTCCTGGCAATGCCTGATTTCTTTTCTAACCTTAATACTTCTGCCTCTTCCAAGATGTCATAAAAATGCAATCATCTAATGTATAACCTTTTCATTTTGGGTTCTTTCACCAAGCATAATGCATTTGAGATTCATTCATGTTGTTGTGTTTATCAGGCCATCCTCCCTTCCTCCCTTCCTTCCACAGCAATTTAGATTCACAGAAAAATTGAGCTGAAAGTACAGAGTTCACATATAGCCCCTATCCTCATACATACACAGCCTTGTCATTAGCAACAGTGGTTCATTGTTTCTAATCAGTGAACCTATGCTGACATGTCATTTTCACCCAAAGTCTATAGTTTACATTAGGATGAATCCTAGTTCATTCTTGCTATTGTACATTCTGTGAGTTTTGACAAAAGTATAATGGTGTGAATTCACCATTATAGTGTCATGAACAATAGTTTCACTGCCCTAAAAATCTGTGATTTGCCTATTTATCCCTTCTATCCTTTAACCCCTTACAGCCATTGATCTTTTTAATGTTCTCCATAGTTTTGCCTTTACCCAGAATGCCATATAGTTGGAATCACAGTATGTAGTGTTTTCAGTTTGGCTTTGTTTTCTCTTAGTAATTTGCATTTACGCTTCCTCCATATATTTTCATGACTTGATAACTCATTTCTTTTTAGTGTTGAATAATACCTCAGTTTATTCACCTGCTGAAGGACGTTTTGGTTACTTACAAGTTGTAGCAATTATGAATAAGGCTGCTGTGAACATCCATGTGTAGGTTTTTATGTGAACATAAGTTTTCAGTTCATTAGGATAACTTTCAGTTGCTGGATTGTATGGTAAGAGTACGTTTAGTTTCGTAAGAAACTGCCAAATTGTCTTCCAGGTGGCTGTACCATTTTGCATTCCTGCCAGCAGTATAAGAGAGTTCCTATTGCTCCACATTCTTTTCAGCATTTGATACTGTCAGTGTTTTAGATTTTGGCTGTTCTAATAAATGTGTTAGTATCTTGTTTTATGTGATGTTCAGTATCTTTTCATATGCTTATCTGCTACCTGTGTATCTTTTATGAGGTGTCTGCTCAGATCTTTTATACAATTTTTAATTGGATTGTTTATTTTTCTTACTGTTGAGTTTTAGGAATACTTTGTATATTTAAGATAAAGTCCTGCATCAGATATTTGTTTGCAGATATTTTCTACCAGTCTTGGCTTTCTTATTCTCTTGACACTGTCTTATGCAAAGCAGAAGTTTTAAATTTAACAGAGTCCAACTTATCATTGTTTTTTTTCCTGAATTGTGCCTTTGGTATTGTATCTAAAATGTAATCTTCAAACCTAAAGTCATCTAGATTTTCTCCATTGTTAACTTCTGAGAGTTTTATACTTAGGTATTTTACATTTGGGTCTGTGATCTATTTTGAATTAATTTTTGCGAAGGCTGTGTGTGTCTAGATTCTTTGTGTGTGTATGTAACTGTGTGTGCACATGTGTGTATTAATTTATTCCAGTACCATTTGTTGAAAAAATTCATGTTTTCTCCATTGTATCACCTTTACTTCTTTGTTAAAGATTGGTTGATTATATTTGTTGGTCTGTTTCTGGGGTCTCTGTTTTATTAGTCTAGTTGACCGTTCTTTTGCCAGTATCATACTACCTTGATTACTGCAGATATATATTGTCTTAAAGGTGGGTACTGTCATTCTCTTGAGTTTGTTCTTTTTTTAATGTTGTTGGCTATTCAGGATCTTTTGCCTCCCCATTGACAATTTAGAACCAGTTTCTGGGTATACTTGCCAAATTTCTTGCTGGGATTTTGGCTGGGATTGTGTTGAATCTCTAGATTAAATTGGGCAGAGCTGATATCATGACAATATTGAGTTTTCCTATCTGTGAACATGGAATAATTCTTCATTTATTTGGTTCTTGGAGTTCTTTCGTCAGAGTTTTATAGTTTTTTTCATATAGTATCTTGTCTGTAGTTTTTAAGATTTATACCTAAGTCTTTTTTTTTTTTTTTGGTGCTAATGTAAATGGTACTGTGTTTTTAATTTCAAATTCCACTTGTTCATTGCTGGCATATAGGAAAGTGATTGGCTTTTGAATATTAACCTTGTATCCTGCAACCTTGCTGTAATTGCTCAGTAGTTTAGGTGTTTCTCTATTCTTTCAAGTTTTTTTACATAGACAGTCATGAAATCTCCAGATAAAGAAATTTGTTTTATTTTTTCTATTCTGTGTACCTTTAATTTCCTTTTTTTGGTCTTACTGCATTAACCAGGACTTCTAGTACAGTGTTGAGAAAGAGTGATGAGAAGGGACATCCCTGCCTTGTCCTAATTTTAGCAGGAGAACTTCCAGTTTCTCACCATTAGGTATGAGTTTAGCTGTGTGTGTGTGTGTTAAAATACATGTAACAAGAAATTTATCATCTTAAATTTTTGAACGTGAAAATACTAAATACTACTGAAATGTACATTCTTGTACAACCATCTCAATTCTTTTCATATTGTAAAACTGAAACCTATTAAGCAACTCCCTATTTTCCCCTGCCCACAACCATTGGCAGCTACCATCCTTTCTGCCTCCATGAATTTGACTAGTGTAGGTACCTTTTATAAGTAGAATCATATAATATTTGTATTTTTTTTGAGATTCGTTTATTTCACCTAGCATAATGTTCTCAAGGTTTGTTCATGTTGTAACATGGGTATTTCATTCCTTTTTAAGGGTGAATAATATTCCACTGGTATGTATATTCCACATTGTTATCCATTCATCCATCCATTTGGGTTTCTTCCACATTTTGCTATTGTGAATAATGCTGCTCTGAATGTGGGTGTACAGATATACCTCTTTGTTACCCTGCTTTTAGTTCTTTTGGGTATATACTCAACAGTGGAATTGCTGGATGTTTTATGCCATCCTTAATTTCTTTCAGCAGCATTTTGTAGTTTTTAGTGTACAAGGCTTTCGCCTCCTTTATTACATTTATTCTTAAGTATTTCTTTCTTTTGATGATTTTATAAATGAAATTCTTGTCTTAAATTTCAAATTATTCTTATTTAGTGAAAAAGTATCATATAACTTTACTAATTTCTTATTAGTGGTAATTTTTTTTTTATGTGGAATCTTCAGTATTTTCTACATATGTCATCTACAAATAGAGACAATTTTAATTCTTTTCCAATTTGGATGTAGTTTATTTCTTTTTCTTGTGTAATTGCCATGGCTTCTAGTACTTAGGACTTCTAGTAATGTGTTGAATAGAAGTGGTGAAAGTGTAGGCATCCTTAACCCCTTCTAGATTTTAGAAAAAGCTTTCAGCCTTTCACTGTTGAGTGTGATGTTAACTATGGGTTTTTTCATATATGGTCTTTTTATGTTACTGTATTTCCTTCTTTTCTTTATTATTGAGTGTTTTTAATCATGACAGGGTGTTGAATTTTTAAAAATTCTTTAACTGCATCAGGTGGTATGGTCATACAATTTTTCCCTTTCATCTTGTTAGTGTGGGAGGGGCACATGGCTGACTCAGTCAGTATAGTGTGTGACTCTTGATCTCAGATTGTGAGTTCAAGCCCCATGTTGGGTGTAGAGATTATATTCTTTTAGTGTTGTGCATTATGTTGATTTTCATATGTTGAATCATCTTTGCTTTCTAGGAGTAAATCCTATTTTGTTATGGTGTACAGTTCTTTTAATATGGTCTTGAGTTTAATTTGCTAATGTTTAATTGAGTCTTGAAACATTTTTTTTATTTAAAAAATTTTTTAAAAGATTTTATTTATGAGAGAGAGCGCGTTTCCGCACACGCATACAAGCAGGGGCAGTGGCAGGCAGAGGGAGAAGCAGGCTCCCTGCTGAAGAAGGAGTCCGATGTGGGACTTCATCCTGAACCCCTGGATCATGACCTGAACCTAAGGCAGATGCTTAACCGACTGAGCCACCCAGGCATCCAAGACCCAAGTCTTGAAACATTTTAAAAAATAAAGATATTTTTGTTTTTATAATCTGGTCTTAGTAAATGCCAGGGGTTATGTTCATTTTTTAAATATAGAGTTTGTATTGCATGGTATTTCTTATTTATGACCTCATGCTTATATATTGCCTTATTTGGATTATGCCTGAGTTAAGTGAGTTTATTGTTACCCAAAAGCTACAGGCAGGTCCATAATATAACTGAAGGGCTTAATTTCACATTTGAGCAACAGAGATTAATTTCACATATGCTAGTTTAAATCATACAATTAAATATTGGTGAGTTTGATACAGTTTTCAGTTCTCATATGTAAAATGTGTATTCTGGGGTGCCTGGATGGCTCAGTCGGTTAAGTGTCTGCCTTCCGCTCAGGTAATGATCCTAGGATCCTGGGATCTAGTAGCCCCACAATGGGCTCCCTGCTCAGTGGGGAGCCTGCTTCTCCTTCTCACTCTGCCTGCTGCTCCCCCTGCTTGTGCTCTCTCTTTCTCTCCCTCTCTTTCAAATCAATCAATCAATCTTTAAAAAAAAGATGCATATTCTGCAACTAGGGCATAGGTAAGTTGTCATAACATTCTGAATATAATTCTTAGATTAACATAATTTTAGTCTAAGATACCATAATTTGAAATGATTTTATTTTCCTCAATATAATTCAATTGATACTTCATATTCATTTTTCATATTTATGTATTCCTAACACTAAATTTTTTTTGTGTGTGCTACAATAACCAGTGTTTAGTGTTTGTTTTTTTAAAATATACATAGGTGTATTTCTTTCATTTTTATATTTGGCAAAATTTATATCTTGATGTATCTGCTTAAGATGGAAAAATATTAGTTTATAATTTTACATAAAAACATAAATGAAAATTTATCCCCTGTGCCATTATTTTTGGCTTGGTTCTCAACTTTTGCTTCCCATTGCACCAGATCTACCCCCACCCCAAACTAAATCTGGTAAATAGCAATAGTATTCTATATCTCTCCATATGTTTATTATCTCTCTGTTCATATAATCTTATACAAATAGTTGTATTCCCAATTACATATATAGGCTTGTTGTCATGATGAGTTTAAAAAAATGGGATCATTATACATACTTGTTTGCAACTTTCTGTTTTCATAAATACCTCAGAGAAATCCCCCATCTAAGGTATAATTCTGCTGTTCATCTAATGTTTAACTCTAATAATATTATTTTTATGACTCCATAATGAATGCTTCATGGTGTGTTGTATAAAATTTATTTGAGCATTCCCATATTTATGGGAATATTGTTTCCAGTTCTTTGGTATTTTAAACAAGGGTTCATCTTTGAATATGTTCTTACTTTCAGATGCTTATATTTCTGTGGGATGGATTTGCAGAAGTAGAATTGCTGGGTTGAAGATAGGTGTTGCCAAATATCTCTCACAAAAATTCTCTAGTAGCAAAGTGTGAGAATACTTTTTTTCCATATGTCTCTGCCAGAAATTGGGCTATAGTTTTAAAACATTTGCCAGCCTAATGGGTGTTAATGTTACACTTTTAATCTGAATTTTCCTGAGTATTAATGATTTTGAGCCTGTTTTCTTGTGTTTGTGGACATTTGTGTATGCCCTTTTCTGAATCATTCTTTTCATAAACCTTTGCCCAAATTCTGTTGTTTGTCTTTTTCAAATTGTAGGAGCTCACTGTGTGTTAAATAAAACATTAATATCCTTTACCTGTGTTGCAAATACTTTCATTTTTCCCCAGGTACAAAAACTTTTAATTTACATAAATTCCTTTATACTTTATAGTTTTGTGTTGTGAATAAGATGTTGCCCATACTCTTCTCCCACAGATTTTTATTGTCTTTTCTTTACAATTCATATTCATCTTGAGTTTATTTTTGTAAGTCTCATAACATTAGGGCACGCAGGTTTTTTCCTACAAGATTATTAGCACTTTTAAAAAATTAATTAGGTCATTCATTTCCCACTGATTTGAGTGATTGCCCTTACTTTATTCAAAATTTTCATTTTTATGGTATTTTTCTTGTCTACTATTTTATGGATAGTATTCTGTTTGTATATTAATACTGTATTATAGAGTTTTCTTTGATGACCTGTTTTGATACTTGAAGCAGGTTCACCTTATCGTTTTTCATCTTTGGTTGGTCTGCAGCATTAGTTCTTATATATAAATGTGATAATTTCATCCTTAAAAATACAACAAAACCCTTTGGATTCTAATTTGAATTACATGAAATTTACTAATACAGGGGACAACTGACATTTCTGCCATAGTGCTTTCCAAATATATCATAGTGTTTATGACTTTTAAGGAGAATGTATTGGGGTGCCTGGGTGGTGCAGTTGGTTGAGCCTCCGACTCTTGGTTTCAGCTCAGGTCATGATCTCAGGGTCCTTTAATTGAGCCCCGTATCAGGCTCCACACTCAGCATGGAGTCTGTTTGAGATTCTCTCTTCCTCTCCCTCTCCTTTTCATGGGCGCACATGCTCTCTCTCTCAAATAAATAAATCCTAGAAAAAAGAATGTATAGTTTCTGTTATTAATGCCAAATTAATCATTCAAAAGTACTATATAGGTCTTGTAGTGAGGAACATTTTACTCTCACTTCAATTCCAGTGATTGTTTTTTCCTTCCAGTATAAAAGCTATTGATTTGGTATATTGCTCTTTTCTCCAGTGTTCAAGGAGTGAATATGGTATATTCATATGATGAAATATTATTTAATTATGAGAAGGAATGAATACTGATTCATGCTGTAGCATGGATAAACCTTGAAGGCATTAATGGTAAGTGAAAGAAGCCAAACCTGGAAGTTCATATAATATATAATTCCATTTGTAGGAGATGTTGAGAGTAGTAGGTAAATCCAAGGAGACAAAGTAAATTAGTGATTGAAAAATTAATAGATTAGTGATTTGGGATGATGAAAATATTCTGGAATTAGATAGTAGTGGTGATTATACAGCCTTGTGAATAAACTAAAAACTACTGAATTGTATACTTTAGAAGGATTTTATGGTATGTGAATTATATCTCAATTTTTAGAAAGAAGTAGTGACTATAATTGTATGTTATGGTTGAATTTGGTCTGAGATAACAGAAAACCAGACTACACTGGCTTGATAAAATAGGACTTTATTTTTCTTACATAATTGTTATTATTGATTCACTAGTACAGTGATACCAGGACAGATATTTCTATGGTTAAATCTTGGCCTCTCTTTCATGTTTGCATATGGCTGTTAATGGCTCCAGGGACTGGATTATAGAGGAAAGGAAGCAACAGTGACTGTACCAGGAACTCCAAAGCAGTCTTCATGTCTCATTGGCTGGACTTTGTTAAATGGTTACCTGTGGCTGGAAGTTGGTTGGGAAAAAAGATGGTGGAGAATGAGATTCAGGTCAGAAACTTCCTGACACAATGAGCTTTCCTGTCTGGATCCTTATTTTGACTAATGTTATTTGTTGTTGCAAAGGACATTTGTTGTTGGTTTCATAGTCTCAGTTATATTTAAGCGGTTTTCCCAGCTCTCAGTTTCCTCTTTTTTAAAGTTCTCTATGTTTTCAGGGGTTGTCTATAGCAATTTATTTATGGAAAAGGGAAGAGGGAACTAATTATTCAAAACTCCATTTAGCTTTTTTAAAAAAAATTATTGAATTAAAATTGACATACTGTAAAGTGTACATATTTACAGTGTATAATTTTTTAAGTTTTGACATAAGTGTGCACCTATAGAACATCAATCACCCCAATCAAGACACTTTTTAAAAAATTAGTGTCCTCTTTTAAATTGAAATATAATTAACATATAACATGATGTTAGTACCCTCCTTGCCTACAGTTGTTACTTCTAATCTTTTTCGTAGTAGCCATTCTAACAGGTATGAGATGATATAACTCATTGTGGTTTTGATTTGCATTTCCCTGATGATCTGTGATGTTGAGCATTTTTTAATGTGTCTGTTGGCCTTCTGTATGTCTTCTTTGGAAAAATGTCTACTCAGATCATCTGCCCATTTTTAAATCAGATTATATTTTGCTACTGAGTTGTATAAGTTCTTTATAGATTTTGGATGTTAACGTCTAATCAGATATACGATTTATAAATATTCTCTCCCATTCACTAGGTTGCCTTTTCATTTTCTTTCTTTTTTTTTTTTTTAAAGATTTTATTTATTTGACAGAGATAGAGACAGCCAGCGAGAGAGGGAACACAAGCAGGAGTGGGAGAGGAAGAAGCAGGCTCACAGCAGAAGAGCCTGATGTGGGGCTCAATCCAATAACGCCGGGATCACACCCTGAGCCGAAGGCAGACGCTTAACCGCTGTGCCACCCAGGCGCCCCTGCCTTTTCATTTTCTTGATGATTTTCTTTGCTGTGCAGAAGCTTTTTAGTTTGATACAGTCTCAGTTGTTTACTCTTGGCTTTTGTTGCCAAATCCAAAAAATGTCAGCAAGACCTAAGTCAAGTAGCTTACCTGCCTATATTTTCTTCTAGGAGTTTTATGGTTTCTGGTCTCACAACTCATGTCTTTAATACATTTTTATTTAATTTTTGTTTGTGTTGTAAGGTAGTGGTCCAGTTTCATTCTTCTGCATGTGGCTCTCCAGTTTTCCCAGCACTGTTTATTAAGGAGACTCTTTTTTCCCTGTTGCGTATTCTTGGCTTTTTTGTTGTAAATTAATTAACCGTATATGTATGTGGGTTTATTTCTGAACTCTATTCTGTTTCATTGATCTGTGTGTCTGTTTTTATGCCAATGCCATACTGTTTGATTTCTCTATCTTTGTAATACAGCTTTAAAATTAGGAAGGGTGGTGCCTCCTGCCTTTTTATTTTTTTCTTTGGCTATTTGTGCTGTTTTGTGGTTCCATAAAATTTTAGGATTGCTCTATTTCAGTGAAAAATGCCATTGGAATTTTGATAGGGATTGTGTTGAATCTGTAGGTTGATTTGGATAGTATGGACATTTTAATAATAATTCATTCAGTACGTGAACGTGGGATATCTGCATTAATTGTGTCATCTTCAGTTTCATTCATCAGTGTCTTGTAGTTTTCAGTGTACAGGTCTTTCACTTTCTTGGTTAGATTTATTCCTAGGTGTTTTACTCTTTCTAATGTAGTTACAAATGGAATTCTTCTCTTGATACTTCTTGTCAACTTCCTTAGAGAAATAATGTTGTACAATATGTGGATTTTAAGTGTATGATTTTTTGTTTTTATTTTTGAGTATATTTGATGCGCAATGTTACATTAGTTTCAGGTATAATTTTAGTTTTGACAAATGTATGCATTTTTGTAACTACCAGCAGCACGGTCAGATGAAAAACATTTCCAGCACTCTAGTAAGTATTCCGTTTCCTCACGCTCCTTCCCAGTCCTTTACCCCACCATTACCCTTATCTTAGCCAACCACAGTTCTGTTTTCTCTCACTATATAGGACAGAATTTTTCAGTAGAATTTCATTTAGATAGAATCCTATTGTGTGTATTGTTTTGGCTTCTTTCGGTGAGATAGTGTCTTTTAAGAGTCATGCATGTTGTTGCATTTATCAGTAGTTCATTCTTTCTTTATTGGTGTATAGCATTCCATTGTATGGATATACTCTATTTATTCACCTATTGTTGGACATTTAGGTTGTTATCAATTTAGGGCTGTTTTGAGTAAATCTCTTCTTGAACACTTGTGTATACATCTTTATGTGGATGTAAGTTTTTATTTCCACAAATAATATCTGTCTTCATTACCTAAAATGGCTCTGTATGACTACATTACCATTATTACTCTAAGGAAAATCACAGTAATTTTTTACTATAATATTTATTCCGTATTCATATTTACCCAGGTGATTCCAGAAGCCTTCCATAGTGCCCCTCCCCACTTGTGTGTGTGGGTAATGGACTACGTCAAAGCCCATAGTTATGTCTTTCTTTTCTTTTAATATAGAATAACTCCCTCTCTTTTCCCTCTACGATATTGACTTTCTATTTTTTTTTTAATTTATTTTTTAGAGAGAGAGCTAGAGCGTGCTTGAGTGTGGGGGGCAGAGGAAGAGGGAGGAAGAGAGAAATCTCAAGCAGACTCCCCACTTTGTGCGGAATCGTCTTGGGGCTCTATCTCATGACCCTGAGATCACGAACCAAGTCAAAATCAAGAGTTGGATGCTTAACGGACTGAGCCACCTGCATGCCCCAAGATACTGACTTTTAAAATAGATAAGGCTGCTTATTTTTAAAATATCCTGACTTGGTTTTCTTGTGTTTTGTAAGAATGAGGAAGTTTTTTTTTTTTTAAGATTTTGTTTATTAGAGAGAGAGTGAGCATGAGCTGGGGGGAGGGGCAGAAGGAGAGGGAGAAGCAGGCTCCCCACTGAACAGGGAGCCCAATGTAGGGCTTGATCCCAGGACCCTGGGATCATGACCTGAGCAGAAGGCAGATGCTTAACTGACTGAGCCACCCACGCGCCCCTGTCCTAACTTGTTTTTAATTTTTTCTCTAATTGTTGCAGAGGTATTCTTTAACTTGTTCCTTTTTCTCTGTATTTCTTGTGAACTGAAAATTCAGTTCAGCCTAAATCCTTGATTAACTTACGGTCGAACGTTTTTCTTTTTACAGAGATAGTTTATGGATGATGTTGTATACTTTATATTCCGTCACTTCAGGGAAACATAAAGTCAGTATTTTCCCATTGTGATGATGAATCTGATCACTTATTTTTTTTTTTTTTTAAGAATTTATTTATTTATTCGACAGAGATAGAGACAGCCAGCGAGAGAGGGAACACAAGCAGGGGGAGTGGGAGAGGAAGAAGCAGGCTCATAGCGGAGGAGCCTGATGTGGGGCTCGATCCCAGAACGCCGGGATCACGCCCTGAGCTGAAGGCAGACGCTTAACCGCTGTGCCACCCAGGTGCCCCCTGATCACTTATTTAATAAGCTGGTAAGATTTGCCAGATCTTTCCCTTTGCAATTTGTAAAGTAATTTTGATACTGACGGTATCTTTCATGTAGTGGTGTTAGAATCCATGGATGATCCTTACCTGAATAAGTTATTTCATTAAGGAGTGAAAAATGGTAATTTTCTACTTTTATTTTGTCTACATTTATTTGCAGCCTTTTTTTTTTAAATTAAAAAGAATTTTCCCTCTACAACCAGGGGTGAATGATAGCTCTGCCTAAACATGCAGGGAAAATGGTTAATTCTTTACCTTTAATTAATAATTTCTTCAGAATAAGTTTTTCTTCTGTACGTTCTTATTGTAGCAAATCAGTTTCTCTTTGCCCTTTTGAGTACCTTTGTGGATTTATTTACATTTTCTATAATCAATTATGGTTAATACTTTTGATGTTAAAATTATCTGAAATTTAGCTAGTGGGTTTCTTTTATGCATGGAGACAACAAAATTGGAGACCAAGAAGCAGTGTCATCTAATGGGTAGGCTTTGAAATGAAGACTCTTCTCTCTTCCTAGATATTCATTATGGTAAAAGATGGAAATATTGAGGTAGTGACATTATAGCATATACATACAACGTTCTGTAGGGCTGTTGGGCCCAATTATATTACAGTTTTCTAAACTTCACATCAAGCAGTCATTTCTGATGACCTAAACTCATCTTTGTATAACCTTCAGCTTTTTTCAGATCTTATCACTTGTGTGTGCTATTTGTATTATAATTAGTACCCGTTTTTCCTCTCCAAAATAAAATATAAAATAAGAAAGGAAATATGTATTCATCCTGGTGTCAGTACATACTCAACTTTATCACAGGGTGAAGAGATTTTAAGGTAAAAACTAATTAGGACTGAGAATCTCCAGTAAACCGTCATTTAGTCTGTTTGAAAGCTAGTATTAGTTTTATTGCATCTTATCTTTTTTGCATTTGTTGCAGTTATTTATAATAAATAGATTAAATAAATAAATGCAGTGTATTTATTACAGTTATTGTATTTATCTGTTTATTGTCTAATCCTTTGGTACTTAACTAACTCTTGTGATTTTTTTCCCCTCGTTGCTGACAACCCAGTTATGCAGCTTTAACTGGTCTAAATATAATTTTGCTGTTTCTGGAAGTTTAAGAGTAAACTGGTCACCCCTCTGTCTTTAAGGTCACCCTCTGTCCTGTTATCTTCCTTATTCCACTTTACAATTTGGTAGAAAATAGCTACTCTTCATTGGGATGTACCATCTATTAGGATAATGCTCACAGTGTAATGACAGTGGTGAAGCCACTCTTAAGAGTAGATAATATCATATTGTGATTTTGGGGGTCATATGTTCTTCCATCTTCTTTCTTCTGGGTTGACGAGCTTGAATACTCCATGTTGGTATGCTCTGTGCAGTCTGTTGTTTTTCTTAGTATCTGAACTACCAGTTTAGATCACCTCTTTACTATGACCTTTGTCTAACAATATACTTGTATTTTCAAGCTCTGAAGTTTACCTGCTATACTAATTCTCTTTGTATCTTCTTGTGACTAGGTTGCAGGTATATAGGCACGCACGTGCGTGCGCGTGTGTGTGCGTGTGTGGGTTGGGGTTGGGATGGAGTGGTTGGTACATTTGCTAAATGCTTACGTTGTTCCAAGTTCTCTAGTTTTTTATTTTTACATCATGATGACAATGCTTTGTTAATTTCTATGTTTCATTGTGAACTTTCAGTGGATATGTGTGGATGTCAAAAATACAAAATAGCAGGATTTTGTTATGGTCTTTTTCTTTCTGTGAGTTGCATTGTTTATAAAATGTACATCCAATATATACATATACCCCTGTTGAGGCATATAATACATCTGGAAAGATACAGACAAAATTGGTCACAGTGGGTCCACTTGCCTTTGGGGTCAGGGATTGTAACAGTCTTACTTTTCACTGTATATCATTTACCTTTTAACCCCCATTCCCCAAATTTAAGATCTTCTGTCATGTCAACACACACAAATCTTTGTGTGCACACACATCCATTTAGAATGCTGTTTCCACCTTAACTAATGCGTCATAGCAGGAGCAGTAGTTTTCAGTTTGTAGGTCTTATTTTTGTGGGATAGTCTGAATTCTCATGACATTTCTATTATTCTTGTTGGGCACATGTGTGTTGTTTACAGTACCAGCTACAGCTCAAGGGAATCCTTGACAACAAACAACAAAAACAACCCCAACAACAACAAAAAATAGAGAAGCATTTCTGAATATTTATTTGAGTGAAACTGTAAGAAAGTGTTTAGGTGAATGGGTTATGTGAGTCAGCTCATGTTTCAGCAGCGCAACGTACTAGCACCTTGTAAGTAAATCACTCAGGTGAGAACGTTAATTTATTCCTTTATCTCTTTGGTTCTGTACTTAAACTAGTGAGTTCATTTATATATGTTAATTATATCTGTTCATCATTTCAGTATATTACTTTCTCCTTAAAGTCCTTCTAAAGAGTCCTTCTACTTTTCGAGTCTTTTTCATTTTATCTTTAGATTCTTCTTAATGCTATCAAAGGAGTATGTAGAGATATGTTAGGTCCAGACATTAACTTTTAGTCTTTATTTCCTGTCGGCTGTATTGCGAACCAAAAAGAGTATGAGATATAGTGCCTGTTATAGGTATATAAAGCATCTGGAAGAGACAAGGTATTAGCTATATGGTATATATACATTTTTTTTGGTAATTTATTTTAAAGAGAAAAAAATCTCATTACAAGTTAAGTTTCTTTGTTTTTTTGTTGTTTCTGGCATAGTCTTTATAGATGTGAAACAAAAACATAAAAAACCCACCAAGAACTGGAAAATGTATCCATTATTGAAACCCCTCACTATTAACATTTATGCCAACATGTATTGGAATGCATGATTTTTCTTGAAAATACAGGTTGATTAAAAAAATTGAGAAATTTTTTTAGCTCTTCAAAGTGAATGTACTTTTGTTCTGGTAAATTAGGGTCTTAGTAGAACGTGTGAATTTTGCAGTATTGTTTAAAAATCACGTAATTATGATCAGTGTTTTTCCCTGGCTTTGCCACTTATTCCCTTGGCGACCGTGACCTCATACATCAGGTTCTGCATTTATTAACTGGTAATACTAGAAGCTTTCTTGGCTACAGGGTTGGGAAAACTAAGAGATAATACGTAATTATGTGCTTTTAACCACAGATGTTGCTGGTAATTTTGAATGATTCTATAAAATTGAAATGATTAGTAAATAACTTGACTAAATTATTGCTGACATTTATATATAGAAATCATGGAAAATTTCCTGAAAATTATGTGATATGTTTTAGTTATTTTTATGCTAAGTGCCATGATTTCATTAGTCAAATGTAAAGATGTTATATGGAATAAAGGCATATATTGTGTCTTAACAAAGAGAGTGCTCTTTGAAGTAAATGTTATGATTTGTAAATATTTTTTTTTTTTTTTGTTACCGGTTAATAAGAAACTAAGTAATTTTCTGTAGTAATATAGCTTTGAAGTTTTGAGAAGATCAGTTTGTCAGTACAGGACCTTTTAAAAATTTTAATTAGGTAATATAAAGATTTATTTATTTATTTTAGAGAGCATGAGTGGGAGGTGAAGAGGAAGAGGGAGAGAGAATCTCAAGCAGACTCCACACTGAGCATGGAACCTGATGAAGGGCTTGATCTCAGGATACTGAGATCATGACTGCCGCTGAAACCTAAGTCAGTGGCTTAACCAACCATGCAACCCAAGTGTCTCAGGGCCATTTTTTTTTTTTTAATGATTTTTTATTATATTATGTTAGTCACCATACAGTACATCCCCGGTTTCCGATGTAAGGCTCGATGATTCATTAGTTGTGTATAACACCCAGTGCACCATGCAATACGTGCCCTCCTTACCACCCATCACCGGTCTATCCCATTCCCCCACCCCCCTCCCCTCTGAAGTCCTCAGTTTGTTTCTCATAGTCCATCGTCTCTCATGTTTCATTCCCCCTTCTGATTACCCCCCCTTTCTTTATCCCTTTCTTCCCCTACCGATCATCCTAGTTCTTATGTTCCATAGATGAGAGAAATCATATGATAGTTGTCTTTCTCTGCTTGACTTATTTCACTTAGCATTATCTCCTCCAGTGCCGTCCATGTTGTAGCAAATGTTGAGAACTCGTTCTTTCTGATAGCTGAGTAATATTCCATTGTATATATGGACCACAACTTCTTAATCCAGTCGTCTGTTGAAGGGCATCTCGGCTCCTTCCACGATTTAGCTATTGTGGACATTGCTGCTATGAACATTGGGGTGCATATGGCCCTTCTCTTCACTACGTCTGTATCTTTGGGGTAAATACCCAGTAGTGCAATGGCTGGATCATAGGGTAGCTCAATTTTTAACTTTTTAAGGGACCTCCACACTGTTTTCCAGAGTGGCTGTACCAACTTGCATTCCCACCAACAATGTAGGAGGGATCTCCTTTCTCCACATCCTCTCCAACAATTGTTGTTTCTTGCCTTGTCTATTTTTGCCATTCTAACTGGCGTAAGGTGGTATCTCAGTGTGGTTTTGATTTGAATTTCCTTGATGGCTAATGATTTTGAACATTTTTTCATGTGTCTGTTAGCCATTTGTATGTCTTCATTGGAAAAGTGTCTGTTCATATCTTCTGCCCATTTTTTGATTTGTTTATTTGTTTCTCGTGTATTGAGTTTGAGAAGTTCTTTGTAGATCTTGGATACCAGTCCTTTGTCTGTAGTGTCATTTGCAAATATCTTCTCCCATTCCGTGGGCTGCTTCTTAGTTTTTCTGACTGTTTCCTTGGCTGTGCAGAAACTTTTAATCTTGATGAAGTCCCATAAATTCATTTTATCTTTTGTTTCTCTTGCCTTTGGGGATGTGTCATGAAAAAGGTTGCTTTGGCCGATGTCGTAGAGGTTGCTGCCTATGTTCTCCTCTAGAATTTTGATGGATTCCTGTCTCACATCGAGGTCTTTCATCCATTTGGAGTTTATTTTTGTGTATGGTGTGAGACAGTGGTCAAGTTTCATTCTTTTGCATGTAGCTGTCCAATTTTCCCAGCACAATTTATTGAAGAGACTGTCTTTTTCCCACCGCATGTTTTTCCTGCTTTATCAAATATTAGTTGCTCAAAGAGCTGAGGGTCCATTTCTGGGCTCTCTATTCTGTTCCATTGGTCTATGTGTCTGTTTTTGTGCCAGTACCATGCTGTCTTTGTGATCACAGCTTTGTAGTACAGCTCGAAATCCGGCATTGTGATGCCCCCAGCTTTGTTTTTCCTTTTCAACAGTTCCTTGGAGATTCGGGGCCTTTTCTGTTTCCATACAAATTTAAGGACTATTTGTTCCAGTTCTTTGAAAAATGTCCTCGGTATTTTGATCGGGATAGCATTGAAAGTGTAGATTGCTCTGGGTAGCATGGACATTTTAACTATGTTAATTCTTCCAATCCATGAGCATGGAATATCTTTCCATCTTTTTATGTCTTCCTCAATGTCTTTTAAGAGTGATTTATAGTTTCTAGAATAAAGGTCCTTTACGTCTCTGGTTAAGTTAATTCCAAGGTAACGTATGGTTTTTGGTGCTATTGTAAATGGGATGGATTCCCTAATTTCTCTTTCTTCGGTCTCGTTATTCGTGTATAGAAATGCAACTGATTTCTGAGCATTGATTTTGTATCCCGCCACGTTACTGAATTGCTCTATAACTTCTAATAGTTTGGGAGTGGCTTCTTTTGGGTTTTCCATATAGAGTATCATGTCATCTGCAAAGAGAGACATTTTGACTTCTTCTTTGCCAATTTGAATACCTTTGATCCCTTTTTGTCGTCTGATTGCTGTTGCAAGGACTTCTAGTACTATGTTGAATAATAGTGGCGAGAGTGGGCATCCTTGTCGAGTTCCTGATCTTAAGGGAAAGGCTTCCAGCTTTTCCCCATTGAGAATAATATTTGCAGTAGGCTTTTCATAGATGGCTTTTATGAGATTGAGAAATGTACCTTCTATTCCTACACTCTGAAGGGTTTTAATCAGGAAAGGATGCTGTATTTTGTCAAATGCTTTTTCGGCATCGATTGAGAGGATCATATGGTTCCTGAGTCTTTTCTTGTTGATATGATGTATCACGCTGATTGATTTGCGAATATTGAACCACGCTTGCATCCCAGGTATGAATCCCACTTGATCGTGATGGATAATCCTTTTAATGTACTGTTGGATTCTATTAGCAAGTATCTTGTTGAGGATTTTGGCGTCCATATTCATTAGGGAAATCGGTCTGTAATTCTCCTTTTTGAGGGGGTCTTTGCCTGGTTTGGGGATCAAGGTAATATTGGCCTCATAGAATGAGTTTGGTAGCTTTCCTTCTGTTTCTATTTTTTGAAATAGCTTTAGGAGAATAGGTATTATTTCTTCTTTGAATGTTTGGTAGAATTCCCCAGGAAAACCGTCCGGGCCTGGAGTTTTGTTATTTGGAAGGTTGTTTATCACTGACTCAATTTCTTCATAATTAATTGGCCTGTTTAAGGAATCAATTTCTTCCGGTTTCAATCTTGGTAGTTTATAGGTTTCCAGGAAGGATTCCATCTCTTCCAGATTGCTTAGTTTATTGGCATATAGCTGTTGATAAAAATTTCTAATAATCCTTCCAATTTCAATGGTGTTCGTCGTGACCTCTCCTTTTTCATTCATAATTTTAATAATCTGGGTCCTTTCTCTTTTCTTTTGGATAAGTCTTGCCAGTGGTCTGTCAATTTTATTGATTCTCTCAAAGAACCAGCTTCTAGTCCTGTTGATCTGCTCTACTGTACTTCTGGTTTCTGCTTGATTGATTTCAGCTCTAATTTTGGTCAACTGCTTCCTCGTGCGTGGATTAGGCCTGTCCCTCTGTTGCTGTTCCAGCTTCTTGAGGTGAGAATATAAAAACTGCATTTTAGATTTTTCTATTCTTTTGAGTGAGGCTTGGATGGCTATGTATTTCCCCCTTAGGACTGCCTTTGCAGTATCCCATAGGTTTTGGACTGTTGTATTTTCATTCTCATTGGTCTCCATAAATTGTTTAATTTGATTTTTGATTTCCTGGTTTATCGAGTCATTCCTGAGCAGGATGGTTCTTAGTCTCCAAGTGTTTGAGTTTCTTCCAAATTTTTCCTTGTGGTTGAGTTCCAATTTCAGAGCGTTGTGGTCTGAGAATATGCAGGGGATAATTTCAATCTTTTGGTATCGGTTGAGACCTGTTTTGTGTCCCAGAACATGGTCTATTCTTGAGAATGTTCCATGGGCATTAGAATAGAATGAGTATTCTTTGGTTCTGGGGTGTAGTGTTCTATATATATCTATGAGGTCCAACTCGTTGAGTATGGCATTCAAAGCCTTTGATTCTTTGCTTAGTTTTTGCCAGGGTGTTCTGTCTATTTCTGAGAGTGGAGTGTTGAGGTCCCCTACTATTAATGTATTTTTATTTATATGTCTCTTTATTCTGGTTAAGAGTTGGCTTGTGTATCTTGCTGCTCCCCTGTTGGGGGCATATATATTTATAATTGTCATATCCACTTGTTGAATACTTCCCTTAAGAATAATATAGTGCCCTTCTGCATCTCTAACTATAGTCTGTAGTTTAAAATCCAATTTATCTGATATGAGAATTGCTACCCCAGCTTTCTTTTGAGGTCCATTTGCGTGAAAGATGGTACTCCATCCCCTTACTCTCAGTCTGAATGCATCTTTGGGTTTGAAATGAGTCTCTTGTAGACAGCAAATGGATGGGTCATTTCTTTTTATCCAATCTGCAACCCTGTGACGTTTTATGGGATGGTTCAAACCATTTACATTAAGACTGATTACTGAGAGATATGATTTTAATGTTGCCATGTTGCCAGTCAAGTCTTTGTTTGTATTGGCTGTGACTTTCTGTTCTGTATCACTCTTGGGGCCTTTTTACTTTTATAGAACCCCCCGTAATATCTCCTGTAGGGCTGGTTTCGTGGTTACAAAATTGGTTAGTGACTGGCGATTCTGAAATGTCTTTATTTCTCCATCAATTCTGAATGACAGCCTTGCTGGATAAAGGATCCTTGGCTGCATGTTTTTCTCTGAAAGAGCTTTAAATATGCTCCCCCAACCCTTTCTCTCATTCCAGGTCTGTATAGACAGGTCTGACAGGGCCTTTTTTTTAAATATAAATTTTTAAGAGAGTTTAATTTTCCTAATTACCAGAATCTCATCATGTGAGTTATTAATAGTATAGAAAATAAAAGTAAGCAAAAAAACCAAAAACAAACACACAAAACTCTTTCCCCCAGTAGGTAACCATCATTAAAACATTTTGATTTTTATCCTTTTAAACTTCTTGGTGTGTCTTGTAAGCTCAGGCTTATACACAGACACAAAAGTTAATTCTAAACATGTCTGTTACTTTTTTCATTTAAAAGTTACTTTTTTTTTTAAAAAAGATTTTATTTATTTATTTATTTGACAGAGAGAGACAGCCAGCGAGAGAGAACACAAGCAGTGGGAGTGGGAGAGGAAGAAGCAGGCTCCTAGCGGAGGAGCCTGATGTGGGGCTCGATCCCAGAGCACCAGGCTCACGCCTTGAGCCGAAGGCAGACGCTTAACGACTGTTAAGCGCCCCTAAAAGTTACTTTTTGTGACAGATGATTTTTGGATTCTTTTTAGCAATATGATTCTCAGTTCAAACAGATCTTAGGGAGAAATGCAGTAAATAAAACAGATAAATGTGGATCTGCTTTGGTTGAAGGCAGCATGGAAATACAAAGCCTCAGCCTTTGGCTTTCTTCACTAGCCAAAGAGTCTGTCTTGGAGATACCTCTTCTGAAGAACTCTATGCTTCTTGTAGGATGCATAGTTGAAAATTTCTGCTAAATATTTTTAATGGCTGCAAAGTATTCCCTTCTTTGGCACCTGTATTTCATGAAGGAAACCTGCCTTGAGGAATGTGGTTTGCTTACACACTCCAGCTAGAGAGCCTTTGGGATTTTTGTGCTGCACTGAGCCATGCCACATTTTCCGTGGGCAGCTCCTTGCCAGTAACTGAGCATAGCATACTAAGGGTGTAGCCATTTTTACTGAACTTGGGACTTCTCTGTGGGCAGTCTTTGCACCCGAATCCCCTGTTGGGCTGGCAGACAGAGCTGCAGTGATCTGAGGCTTAAACACGCCATTATCAGACCTGCATTGCAGGTCTCACTTTCATTCTTCATATGCATTTCTCATAAAGAAGTTCTTATACTTCTGCCTCCATCTTGGTTCTACTTCCCAGACAACCTGACCTGACACACATCCATTGTGTATGTGGTGGTTTTTTTTTAATACATATTTTTAAGAGTTATAATAATGTTCGTGGTTTTAAAAAAGCAGAGAAAGGCACAAAATGAAAATTGCAATACCCTTCTTTCTCCCAGTCCTCATTTTTATACCTATGTCATAGTCTCAGTTATATCATTATTTCCTAAAGATTTAGGTAGTATCTGTTTTCTTACTCTTCTGAAATATAAGGGGATTAGCATATCTAGCATTTCTTTTGTCTTTCCTCCCCATCTTTTTTTTTTTTAAATATTTTATTTATTTATTTGACATGACAGAGACAGCCAGTGAGAGAGGGAACAGAAGCAGGGGGAGTGGGAGAGAAAGAAGCAGGCTCCCAGCGGTGGAGCCCGATATGGGACTCGATCTCAGAACGCCGGGATCACGCCCTGAGCCGAAGGCAGACGCTCAATGACTGCGCTACCCAGGCGCCCCTTTCCTCCCCATCTTTTAACTAGTGATGTTATTTTTACCTTGTCAAGGCTGTGTTTATATTTAATATCTGTAATTTGTATTTTGACTATAAACTGACTTTAAAAATTGAAGATCAACAGTAGTGGTAGCCATATTGTAATTGCTTTAATATAATTTAGTCTTGAAGCAAGTGATTTGGTTGAAACTATATAGGAGGAATGTAATTCCATGTATTTTAGCTCTGCTAAGGAAAATTTTCACATTTCATTCTAGATGTGCAACTGTTTCTGTTCCTTTTGTTCATGTTGTCTTCTTCAGTGGGTTAAGAACACAAGCCATACTACTTGGGGTTGAATCCCAGCATCAGCAGTTACTGGTAATGTGATCTTGAATAAGTTAAGCTGTCTGTATTAAGATTTTTGAATTGTAAAATTGGTGTAACCCATTTTTTATATTAGTTTTCTGTTTCCATTGTAACAAATTACAGTAACTTAGCATCTTTCAGTGTTCATATGCCAGAAATTCAGTGGGTTAGGCTGTAGGTCTCTGTAAAGTCTTACAAGGCCCAAATCTGTTGGTAGGGCGGTTTCATTTTTGGAAGCTTTAGGAGAGAAACTTTCCTTGATTATTCACATGTTTGGCAGAATTGATTTCTAAGAAGTTGTAAGACTGAGCTCCCATTTCCTTGTTCACTGTTAACTGGGGAGGGGAGTCATTCCCAGCTCTAGAGACCACTCACATTCCTTGGTTTATGGTGCACTTCATCCCTGAACCAACCATGAAGTGTTGAGTTTCTCTTAAGCTTCAAATCTCTCCGGCCTCTTCTGCTGATCCTTCATCTTCTGCCTTCCTCTTTTACTTTTGAAAAAGGGTTCATGTGACTACATTTGGGCTTACCTGTGTAATTTATGATAATCTCCCTATTTTTTTGGTCTTTTTTTAAAGATTTTATTTATTTGACAGAGAGAGAGAGAGGGAGAGAGCAAGCACAAGCAGGGGGAGTGGCAGGCAGGGGAGAAGCAGGCTCTCTACTGAGCAAGGAGTCCTGTGTGGGGCTCGATCCCAGGACCCTAGGATCGTGACCTGAGCTGAAGGCAGCCACTTAACCGACTGAGCCACCCAGGTGCCCGTAATCTCCCTATTTTTAAGTTCCCAACTCTTTTGCCATGTAGGAGACATACACAGGAGTAACAGCAGAGAGTAAAGATCGTGGTGGGGCCAACATCTTGCCTACCACAGTCCTCCCTCACGCTTCTGTGATCCATATATAATATATTCACTTCATCCAAAGGTCTCAACCTATTACAGTATCAATTCAAAGTTTAAGAATCTCATCTAAATCTCATCAGCTCCTAAGTCCCAATTCTTGTATCTAAATCAACTAGGGAGGAAACTTTCTATCTGTGGATTTACCTGTGAAACTAAAGAAACTTTTCTCAAAAAATACAATGGTGGGACAACTTTTGGATGACAGTTATGGACAAGTTGGTTTAAAAAGGAGAGGATAGAAAAGAGGAGTCATAAGTTTCTAGTAATTTCAAAGACCAGCTAGGAAACAACACTAGATGTCAAGGCCTGGCAATAATCCTCTGTAGTTTGCAGCTTTATCTTTGTGCCTTAGCCTCTCTTAGCCTTGTAGATTTTTCATCTTTTGTTTTTCCTCAGATTTGGTAATTCTTGGTTGTCTATGCATACTCATGAATGATTAAGTTGGTTAGTTTAGGGTAACTGACTCGTGTGAGTTTGCTACAGGTTTGTTTCATTCATAGGTCTCTTTCTAGACTGTGGCATGTGGGAGGTTTCTTTATTTACTCTAAGACATCCATTTTCAAAGGGGTAAAAATTGGTTGGGGGGATAAATTTTTTATGGATAAGCTACAGATATACATACAGTATGTAAACAGATACACAGTGTATCTGTGGTACTAAAATTTCATGGAGGTTATGTTTGGGGACTAAATGTCTTAAAAAAAAACAACAAAACTCCGTGGAGGTCAATAATGGAAAGAAAGGTGGGGAAATAGTGCTTGTATGATTGAGGAGGAGGCAGACTGTTAGGTACCCACGATTGTCAAACTAATCATGGCTTATTTGGGAGAATGGGAGTGCTTTAGTGTCTCAAGTGCTGCTCTGCTTTTCTTTCAGGCCTCAACATCCACCCTAGGAGCCCGCCACTGAATTGCACACTTTAGAACATTAGCTTTCTAACTTTAAAAACTGCAATCCATAGTTTAATATTTTACATTGTTAACTTAGTACACACATATATATGAATTTATAAATACAAAACTGAGCAAATTTTCATGAAATGGTGTATATTTTCACGTTGTATTTTCTGTTCTATTCTAGATCATTAAATTGCTAGTTGTACCCACCAAAATTATTTCAAACCTATAGTTTGAAGAGTACTTTAGATTAGTACTTGGGCTTAATCCTGAGCCTGACAGCCATTGCTTTCAGCTCTTTCTCTTTTAAGCAGGGAGAGGAGGAGAGGCCTGGTTAACTAAGTCAATTGGAATGCAGCTCTTTAATTACTGATTTATTTAGTTATATTCTTGATGAAATCCCACCCCCACCTCTTGCTCATTATATTTTAAGCTTAGAACCTCTTTTTGGCTTTGTTGGGAAGACCCAAATTGCTATCTTGGTTGCAGTTTCCTTTGCTCACGTTTTCTTAATCTGATCTCATTTGTTGTATTTTCAAGGTGTTACCCAAAATTTCTGATGTGTTGATAGACTGCTTTTTCTTCCATACATTTATAATTTGATTTATTTTCATTCTGAGTTTGTTTAAAAATAGAACAAAACAACTTCTTGTTGTTACCTGGGAGTGGGAGGAGAGACACATTTGTGTGCTTAGTCTGCTGTCTTGAATTGGAAGTCCTATAGTTTATTTAACAGTTCTCAAGTGTTATATTTTGGTGTTTTCCAATTTTTCTAAAAGCTTATTATTACTATACTACATGCATAGCCATGATTATTTTTAGAAACAATTATAATATCTTGACTTCCTGTGTCACATATATCTAGTTAGATGTAAAATCTTTAATTCCCCTTTTCACTGGTACTAATTGGTTGGGTCATGTTTAAGTGAGGCTGTTTCTGGTGAGGCTGTCAGAGGTTTTTTGAATTCCAGTTCTGCCACTTATTAGCTCTTTGCCTTTAGGCAAATTACCTCATTTCTCAGTACCTGTTTGCTTATTCTAAAGCAAGGATAACAGTATGGACTTCATAGGGATGTGAGAATTAAATGTTAGGACATGTGAAGAAAGCTCTTAGGACAGTGCTTATCATGTAGTAAGCATTTAATAATTGTTATTTGTCTATATCATCATCATAGCCATACTCATCTACCCACATATATATCCTTTTGCTTAAAAAGAAAATCACATATATTTTATCCTCTCGAACATTTTTTTTTTAAAGATTTTATTTATTTATTTGACAGAGAGAGAGACAGCCAGTGAGAGAGGGAACACAAGCAGGGGGAGTGGGAGAGAAAGAAGCAGGCTACCAGCAGAGGAGCCTGATGTGGGGCTCGAGCCCAGAACGCTGGGATCACGCCCTGAGCTGAAGGCAGATGCTTAACGACTGTGCCACCCAGGCGCCCCCCTCTTGAACATTTTTTATCTAGGCTTCATTTGTGAGCTAGTTGTTCCTTTGTTTTCGGCCTACTTGATGTTCATTAAAAAAATCTAATTCTTTTTTGTTTTGCTGGAATTATTAAGCTAGGATATTGCCATAACTAAGAATGAGTTAGCTAAACTAAGAGAAAGGGTGAGATGTGACTAGAGAAACTTGTTTGTTGGGATGAAGCATTGGAGATTGCAAACCATATTCGCTTACATGGGCTTCATGGATAATAGTTAAAGGTAAGGTATATAGAGTCAGAGTGGGTTAGAACATTGATCCTACAACTTACTGGCTATATGACCTTTGGTAAGTTTTCTGTGCCTCAGTTTCACCATCTGTAAAGTGGCGGTAATAAGGGATATTGTGAATATCCATGACTTAACACATGCAGATTGCTTAGTTGTACTTAGCTGTTCGTAGTATTAACATTTTGTGAGGATTTTGAATTCAGTGTTTGTGTAAGTATTAGGAATGCAGGGTTGAAATAAAGGTTGAGATTTTTATATGGAAAAGAGAAATCTGTTATGTACTTACACTCTAGATATGGACTAGCATTTAGGACAAAGGAATTATCTAGGTTAGAAAGTACTTCAGTCATTGGGCCTCCTAGGGTTGTTCAGAGGTCTTAGGAGCCACACCTGGTTATTGCTATGGTGACTTGTTGCTAGTTCTGTCACTTAGCAGCCTTTCAGTCAATTTCTGTCTTTCATCCTTGTTATACCTTAATATCTGAGTTTCTGTTTTAGTTAAGAGTAGTTAGTACTCAGTTTTTTCATCCTTCCTTTGAAGTTGTACAAAATTTAAAGTTAAAAAATTTAAGAAATAGTATCTTATATCATGTAATTTATAGTTTCTTTAAAAGAAGTTTATTAGTCATTATTAGTCAAAATATTTTCCTTTCCAGCTTTTGAGTATTACATAGGTTAGTAGCCATTTCAGTATGTTTTATCTAGTAATCCTATTTGTAGCAATTTTTTCCTAATTACATACACTTTGAGTAATACTTTTTATGCGTTGTTTATTTACATGAGCTAGATGTTTGAGTATAGTTTTAGAAATAGATTTCACAAAACTGCTCAGTTTTGTTTACTATTTTTCTCTTTAATTATGGACAATCATTTGGTATCGATTTTGAGGTTACTTTACAGAGACAAGGGTTTTTTTTTTTTTTTAAAGTTTTTTACTGTAGAATTGCACACTGATCAAATGACTTCACTGGTTAACTCTGGCGTTATAACCGTGCCATCTCTTTATGAGAAGGAATTTCCCCAGGATAATCTTGGAAGAAGAGAGATGTTTTTCTCTGATAAATTGCTAAAATAATGATTTCTCTTGAAAACAGAATTTTTTGTTTAATATTTGCCTATACATCTTTTCATTACCTGTGAAGTGTGTGTTTGACACACACATGCGCGCGCACACACACACACACACATGCCATATGTATGTTGAAAAACATTTTGGTCTACCACATTTAGGGCCAACTTTTTCATTAGTAAAACTGCATGAAAATTTGGCAGTTTGTTACAGCATATGGTCGTTCATTCATTACTCTTGATGGTCCATTGCCGAATGTAGTTCTGATCATTCTTCTTTACTGTATCAGCTTTTGCATTACTAAACATGGCATTCAGTCATTCTGTGTTATTAATTATAGGCTTGATTTTGACATTTACAACTGCAATAGCATTTGGTTCAGGAACATCAAATATCCCTTTTGTTATGAAGTAGTTGCCCTGTTAAGGTAGTTGAGTTTTTTGTTTCATTTGGGTAATATGCTATGTTGAGCCTTGGTTGTTAATTGATAGATGTGGTATCCTCTCTGTGAGAGCTTTTAAAATGCATAACACGTATTTCGGAAAGCAGCTGTTGCTATGGCAACTCTCGGGTCACTTGCAGCTCAGCTTACATGATTGGCTGTTAATGGAGTCTAATATGCTTGAGAAGAGAATTGAGCAAATGAAAGAGGGTTTTGAAGGAATCCCCTTAAACCTCTTGAAGTTTAACTGAAAAGCACATGAAAATTTAACACTTATATTACTGTTTTATACAATTGTACTGAAAGTAGTTTTATGAATAATGAAGGTGATACAGGACAAATTTTTGGAAAAAATAATTTTCTGAACCCTTTGAAGAATGTTAGAAGCTTGTGCTGTCACTTTTTTTCATTTTACTTTTGTTTATAGAAACGCTGTCACAGCTATCAGTTACATTTTGTATTCTACCCTCTGTAGCACCTACCTCAGAGGAGTTAATTAGATTGAGGCATGAGAAGGTTGTTAATTGTGCAGGGTCAGAAAGAATGGTAAAACCAGGAATCATGTCTAAATTCACTCTTGTTATGTGAGTTAGAGTCTTGCTCTGATGTGAATTCTTAAGGTTGTCCCATGAACCTGCCTCTCTTTAGGGGTATGTGAATGGTGTGAAAAGGGGGGTGGTGGTATGTACTTTGGATTTTGAGGCCTATAAAGTAAGTAAAATGAGGTCTAATTGAGAACTGCCATAGTAAAAATTAATAGAGCCATGCAAAATGACATAGTAATATCTCTCTTGTTAAATGATGGAGTTTTCATCAGCATCTACCACCTCCTTTGTAACTGTGGTACTAGAATGAGGACAGTTTTACTAATTTTGGCAGTAAGTAATATCAACGTAATTAAACTGTATTATGGAATTTAAAGTTTAGATTAAATGCATTAAAATAGTAAATTAACATCACTTTAGACTGATTTTACTTTGTAAAACCCATGTCAGCTGGCTAGTTCAGCAAGTGTAGGAAATAGGACTAGGACATGTAGCTTATTTGAAGTATCTGCTGTTTCTATTTTATATTAGGGTTTAAAAAATTATTGATTATGGTGGTAGTGTTGCAGTTGATACACTAAATAAGTTATAGCTATTGGTATGTACACTTCTATTAGATTTTCTGATTTTGCTAGCAAAAATAACTGGTGATAAAAAATTAATGAGCACTTACTAACATCCTTAATTACTTTTGATTTATTATTTTCTTTATTAGGGAAATACTTTGGAATATTAAAGAAAAACTTTTATAATAGACTACATATATAAGGATAGAGTACCCTCAATTCTATTTTGATAGAACACTTCAGAAGTTCAGTAAACACCTCTATTTTTTTTATAATTTTTATTTTGTTATTTTAGTCACCATACAGTACATCCCCGGTTTTTGATGCAATGTTCCATGATTCATTATTTGCGTATATCACCCAGTGCACCATGCAATATGTGCCCTCCTTAATACCCATCACCGGCCTATCCCAATCCCTGACCCCCCTCCCCTCTGAAGCCCTCAGTTTGAGTAAACACCTAAACACTAAAATCTGTTAAGTTCATCACCACTGTGACCTTTGGAAATATTTTTTAAAATAAATTTTTTTTAAATGCTTGGCGACTGTAGGTCTTGGTCTGCCTTGGGCAGTTCTGGTAGTACTGGATTATACCTAATGTAATTATCCATAGGGCTCTCATTTTATATTTAATATCAGGAAATATAAAGAAAAGTAGAGGAAGTCACATATAAATCTGTAATTCATAGATAGCCACTGTCAACATTTTAGTGCATTTCCTTTTCAATCTTTTTGTGCACATGAGCATATATAAAACATATGTAGAAGAGGCCATCCTTTACATGTTTGCCTTCTATAATATATCATAAACATTTCATGTTTAATTTTCTACAAATATTGTTTTTAATGATACATAAAAATACTTCATAAGTAAATGCTCTCCATTTGTAGGGCTTATGTTCTTTCAAGGTGGTTTTTTGTTGTTTTTTGGGTTTTTTTTGCTAGTTACGGACAGGTAAACACCTGTACTACGTGTAAGTATGTTTGCATTTATTTTTATTTTAGGATAGAATGATAGAATAGGAATCGCTGAATCAAATATTGAATTTTAAGGGTTTCAAGATGTATTATTTGCTTTGTAGAAGAACTTTTAATATTTTTGACTTTGAAGCTTTTAAAAATTTACTTGTTGGACTTCAAGTGCAGAGGGTTGAATTACTCTAGTCCTTGCATCATGAAACATGGTAATTCTTGACTTGTTCAGGGTGTTGCTTTCATTTTATTTTTTTATCTGCAGTATCCATTCTTTTTTATCTTCTCCCATAAGCACTCATTTAATATGTTTGATATATATACATTTATTCTTATGCATTCTTGTAAAACATGTTGTGTGGATTTTTTTTTCAAGTTCTTGTTCACTGAATCTAATGGCTTCCATAGTGTGCATCTGCCATGTTTCACTTAACCATTACGCCAGTGCAGTGATGAACACTGTGATTTCTCCGACTTCCTGTGTTATAATTCTGAAAAAGAGCATCCTCATATCATCTCCTTATGAATATGTATTATCCAACTGAGTTAGGTGTATATATACCCAGTTTTACTAAATACTGCCATATTACTCCTCTGAGTAGTTGTACCAGTCTTTACTCCCAGTAGGGGTATATGAGGATTCCTTTATTTCTACCACAGTTAAATCCCAGTACCAGTATGGTGTGTTCTCTCAAAATTAGCAGGAAAGGTAGTCAGAAATTTTTTCATCTAACTCCTTACCTCCAGGTTCCGAAGTGTAATTGTTTCCCAGTAACTTCTCTTCAGTCTTTCCAGGCTTGTATCGTTGCAGTCAAGTAGAATAGTGAAGTGGTTAAGAGCATGTACTCTGGATCCAGTCAGCTTGGAGTTGAATCCTGGCTCTGCTGAGTAATTGTGTGACCTGGGCTTTGCATATGGTTTCTTCAGTTTTGTAATTTGTAAATGAGGTTAAGAGAAGTTTGTGAATATATGTATAACATTAGAATAGTGGCTGGGCACACAACACAGTAAATAATTTGTAAGTAGGTTACTGTTACCAAGTTAAAAATCCAGCTGAAATTTAAAATGGAATTGCATTGAATTGATACATTTGAGGGAGAAATCACATCTTAAGTTGTCCCATCCAACAGCATGGAATAGCTCTCTGTTGATAAAAACTTTCTATGTATTTTAATGAAATTAGATCTTTTGTTTCTTCATGGTACTCGTTATTCTTGAATCACTAGTTCTTAATTTTGTCTCTGGGGGAACAAAATTTGATGTTTTGGATTTGATACTATTTGAAGATATTTTTGGTTGTCAGAGCTTGGGAGATGCTATTCCATCATAGTGGGTAGAAGCCAGGGATGTTGCTAAACATCCTGTAATGCCTACGCTAGCCCCCAGTTTTCCAGCTCATTGTTAATAATGCTGAGGTTAGAAATCCTGTTTAAATATATGGTTTTGTTGCTGTTGTGAATGGTGTTCATTTTATTTTCTAATTGGTTATTGCTATTTGAGGGAAATGTTATGGGTTTTTCTGTTACCTTGTGCCCAGCGGTCTAGTTGAACTTTTTCTCATTGTCTGTAGATTCTGATAATTTTTTCTGTGTAGATGATATGGTCTCTTTCCTTCTAATTTCTCTTCCTTCCTTTCCCTCTCCTCTATCTTTCTTCTCATAGTATTGACAAAGACCTTTACTGTTAGGTTAAATGGTAGCAGTGAGAGTGGGCATATTTGTATTGTTCCCAACTTTGTGGAATGAGTTTAAAGTTTCTTAACGTTAAGTAACACCATAAATAGAAGGATACCAATCTCATTTATTTTGCCATCATCATTAATACCACTTAAAATGTGTTCTTGAGGGAAGAATGCTTAACTTCAGTATAGAACAAAGAAATGCAATAAAGCAATAATGAAATGTTTTGTATTTCATTAGTGATAATCAAGAAATTATCTATAAGTGCTTTATTTTTCCTCTGTATCTTTGCCTTTTACCAGTTTTTTTTGTTTGTTAGTGTTTCTATAAGTTACGACTTAAATGTTAACACTTCGGCTGTTTTTTTTTTTGAATTGATTGAATTAGTGTTTGCTTGCTTGCTTGTTTGTTTTGATGTGCAGAAATTTAATTTTTAATGAAGTCTGATCTTACCGTAATCCTTGATAAGATCTTTTATTGCTTTTAGGCACAAGAAGATCCTTAATTTCCTGAAACTTTCTTCTGTCTGTAACATTTTCCTGGTTAAACAAGGGTATACTTATTTGTCCTTTTTCCTTTGTTCTAAATCACTCACTCACCTGACTTCCAGTGTTGCTTTTTCTTCTGAAGTGGTAGATTCCTTTGTTCCATGCCCATTGGTTTACATAGAGCTCAGGATTTTTTGGAGGTACCTCAGGCGCCATTGGAGATGCGGCACTGAGGTTTGGGCTTGATAAATGGACAAGGCTCCAGACTTCCTACCCAGATTATTTTTGTGTTGGACATTTCTGACTGAATGATCCACTGTTAACTTCCTCTTCCAAGACTGAGCCTATTATCTTCACCCCTTCTCCTGAAGGAGTGCTTCCTTCCCCAATTCTTTATTCTACTTCCTTTTTTTCCCTTCCTCAGAGTTCTTCTGCCATTCTGTCATGTGTAGAATTTGAAATATATTGCTTTCAATGCCACTTTTTGATCCATCTCATTCAGTTCACTGCTAAGAGTTACCAGTTTGGTCTTTATATTGTTTCTTGAACTTAACCTCTCTTCGCCTGCTTGCTAGCACCATGGTTGAGTTTCTTCACATCTCCTGGCAGTACTATCATAATTGCTTTATAATTGGTTTTCTTATATCTAGGCTTTAATACCTGTAGTCTTTCCTATAACCTGCCTGAAATTAATATTTATAGAATATAGCTTCATTGGACAAAATGAAGTCTTAAGTTTCCTGAACTGATGTTGAAGGCCTTTCACAGTTTGGCTAGGCTCTAGGAGGTGTGTGTATGCAGGTATATGTATATATAACATTATAGTAATGTATTCCTAATAAGTTATATTCGGGTCTATATAGATCTTCAAAAAATGTATTTCATTCTTATCGCATATGTAATGTTTATAGTAAGTATAGAGAAGCAAAAGCAAGGAATAAAAGTTGTCTATAATTTTACTATTCAGAGATAATCATTAGTCAGGTCTTTTCAAATAAACTGCAGAAGAGTTGACTTTATTTTCATATTTATCCTGTGTATGTTTTGTTAAGTTTGTACATAACTTTTAATTTTTGTATTGTTATTATGAACTTTGGAATCTTTATTTTTTATTATGTATTCTTTGTATAAAAATTTACTCATTTTTCTATATTTTATTGGTTGTCTTACTGAAGTTCTTATTAACTCTAACTGGACTCTTTTCAATTTAACATACACAATGGTGAATAGAATGTTTTAGGGAGGAAATAGTTTGAGCAAAGGCATGAAGGTATGAAACAGAGAGGTGCTTGCAGTGAAGTACAAGTAGTTTGGTATTACCAGAGACATAAATTAAAACGTTAGGGAGAGATTGGAAGTAAGGCTAGGAAGAGCCAGATTGTTAAGATTTTTCCTTCCTGTGCTTAGGAACTTGAATTTTATCCTAGAAGTGATAGGGGCTATTTGGAATATTTTAAACAGGGATCTTGTTGATTAAATTAATCTTTCAAATCTAGTCAGGTTATAGGATGGAGGATTGAATTGAGGGAAACAAGAAGACTAGAGACTGTGGGATACTGGGAGCCTTTATTAGTGCAGTGTGACTAGGATTAAGGAGGAGAAGGGATAGATTTAAGGTGCATTTTATTGGTAAAGTGGGCAAGATTCAAGGGATTCAAGGCTGATCTCAGGGTTTCTGATTTTCCAGTTTGTGTGACAAGATGGTGAGATGAATAATTCTAAGGAAAAACATAATTTTAAAATTTAATTTTATTAAATTTTTTTTTGAAGGGAGGTGAGGTACTCTTCAGAAGAAAAGCTCAGTTAATGGCGTGTCATGACAAAAGTCTTAATTTTGCAGCTAAGAAAATGTACATATGAAGCAGTAATAGTAAAATCATATCTGAAAAGATTTTGCAGTTTAGCTACTTTAAAAATTAGCATTAACACCCTTTTTTTAAAAAAGTAATCTCTACAGCCAATGTGGGGCTTGAACTCTGTAACCCAGGATCAAGAGTGGCATGCTCCACCAACTGAGCCAGCCAGATGCCCCACATTAACAACCGTTTTAACTGCCTAACATACCTAAAGTATTCATCACATCCACATCCCATTTAATGTTTGAGGTTGGGAGAGAGGGGTCTGCTTCCCCAACCTAGATGAGTTAGTGACTTCAATGGTGATTAAAAACTATGGTCTACGAACAAGCAGATTCTTAAATATAGAGAACCTGTGGTTGCCAGAAGGGAGATAAGTGGGGAAATGGGTGACCTAGGTAAAAGGGATTAAGAGGTACAAAATTCCAGTTATAAACAAAATGAGTTATGGATGCCTGGGTGGCTCAGTCAGTTAAGGGTCTGCCTTCCGCTCAGGTCATGATCCCTGGGTCCTGGGATAGAACCCCATCAGGCTCTGCACTCAGTGGGGAGTCTGTTCTCTCTCTCTTTCTCTTTCTCTCTCTCAAATAAATAAATAAATCTTTAAAAAAATAAATGAGTTACAGAGATGAAAAGTACAGCAGAGGAAATATAGTCTATAATATTGTAATAACGTTTTATGGTGACTACACTTACCATGGTGAGCATTAAGTAAAAAATTGATGAGTGAATATGCTGTACACTTGAAACTAATATAACATTGTATATCAATTATAATTTAATAAACATATCTTACAATGTAAAGACAAATCATGGTCTTGTTCAAAGGGATACTATGATATAGGTAGAGATCTGTGTTTTTTATTATTATGTACTTTTTATTAAGGATAATTTTAAGCATGTGCAAAAGTAGATGGAATTGTGTAGTGAACCACTATGTAACTATTACCTAGCTTCAATATTTGTAAACTCAGTATTTTTTCATGCATACACTTCCAGTTCTTTATTCATTTGAAGCAATCTATGACGTCATTTCATCTGCAAATAATTTAGTTGGTATCTATAAAAGATAGTAACTTTAAGAAGCATTAAAAGCATCAATAATGGTTTTATAATATCATAAAATATTTCCTAGTGATTTTCTTATAAAGGTAGTTTCAGCGGCGAATTAGAGGTAAAATAAGAGTTTTTTATTTTATAATGTTTTTTGTTTCTTTGTTTTTTGTTTTTTGAGAGAGAGCGCCAGCTGGGGGCAGGGTTTGGGCAGAGAGAGAGGGAGAGGGAGAATCAGAAGCCGGCTCCCTGCCCAGCATGGAGCCTGGTGAGGGGCTCAATCTCATGAACTGAGCCAAAATCAAGAGTTGTATGTTTAACTGACTGAGCCACCCACATGCCCCAAGATTTTTTTTTTAAACTAGGGAGGGAGTGAGAAAATCTGCATTCTAGGAAGGAGAACAGGGAGTGTGGTACCAACAACAATAGGGGGCTACAGTCTTTATGTTTTAAGTGATAAGGGACACTTGGATTGTTTGTAGGCTTGGGGATAGAGATAGTGGAAAATAAAATATTGACATGGAGTTATGGGGCAAGAACAAGAGGAAGGATATCTTATTGTGATAACATTGAAGGACAAAGAATAAGTGAGGGAGAGGCAAAAAGTTGAGCAGATAGTTCATAACTAATGACCTCATTTTTTTTTTTTTTTAATGAACTTCAGGGAGGGTGGAGGTTGGCCATAAGAAAGGGTCTTAAGATTAGTGAAAATATGTAGTAGTTGTTGAAGAGAATGGGAGAGGAAGTCCATCAGAGACAAATAAAAAGATTGCTTTAGAAGGGTTAAGATTCCACCTGAAATTGGAGATCAAAATTTAGAATAGTATTAATTTTCATGTCTCTGTGATCCTTTTTCCAACACCACTCAGTCTCTCTGTTGTTTAAGAGAAGATAGTTTGTGGGGTTATTTTAGGCTTAGACTTTTACATGACAAGCCCTACAGAAGAACCCAGGAGTAAAACGTGTTGGTGAGGAAGTGGTTTAGGAGATCATTCATGTATATGCTTACTAAGGAAAGGACATGACAAAGGGACAAGTAGACAGCATAAGAAATGTATGAAATTGAGCAGTTACAAGGATTATGTGGGCGCCAGAAAGTTGTGATTATTGGAAGATGGGGTCATCTTTTCGGCTGTGAAAATTTATAGATGAAGTCCAAAGGCTCTGTGAAGTCTTCAGAATTGATAAGGTTCAGGAATCTTGAGACTTGGGTTTTAGATAAATGTTTCCCATGGTGGTAGGACATATGGTAGGACAGAAATCTGACCAAGATGCAGACATGTTCAGTGAACGTGAAGAGCCGTGCTAAGTGTGGTCAGGAAGTGAGTAGATGACACTGGTGAGGAAGATTAGAAGGTGGTATACAGATAGAGGGTGGGAGTGATAATGGTTTAGGAGAGACGATGGCTAACTAAGAGAATTCAGAGTGTGAGATAATATTTGTTCTAGTTTTCAGCTGTGTTTGAGATTGCTAAGATTTTTCTTTGTGAGGAAGTCTGAGACCTTTGCCTTACCATAAAGCTCAGAATAGTCATGTATAAATATAAAACAGGGCAATTTTGTAAATAGGTGCCATGAAAGCCGTGGTCAGTAAAGTTCTAGGAGACTTCTGAAGATTTATCGCTTCATTCTGTGAATGTAACATGTGAAATGTTAAAGAGCTACAGAAATATGGAAGAAGAGGGAAATGTGGTGATGATGTAGGTGAAACAGAGGAAGGGAATGATAGGAGCACAGGAAATTGGGGCTGAAGACAACAAAACTTACCATTTTACCTATAATAGAGCATGTGGGTAGGGTAGTTGGAGAAGAAAGATAGTGGGTTTTAGCACCAAAAAAACCAACCTTCGTATGTTTAGCCTTTTCACTAGATTGTCCTAAGTAACACCTTGCTTCCCCATGAAGAATATCCCTTATAGCCCTTGGGAGTAGGGAGATATAGCAGTGTTCCTCTGAACAGTGAAATCAAGGGAGACTTTAGTATGATTCAGGTTTGCCATTCAATATGCTTAAGTGTTTTGGAATTTAATGTAAAACATCAATTTTCCTAGACACTTAGACATGGAATCATTCATACTCTACAGATTCTATTTAGTAGGGGTTTTTCTGTAGTCTGGAATACCTAATGTTTAATAAGAGCATGTGACGGAAATATTTCATGTTTGTAAGAACTGAGACATAAGAAATGAATCTAGTAAACTGGTAAGGAAATATAACAGCCTGCATTAAACCTAATCATTGTGTTAAACTATATTAAGCTACAACAATGACAATATCCTAGAATTCTGTACTTAGTACAGTAGTTTTTGTACTTTCACTAACTCCCTGAGTCACTATCATGGCTGGTAGTAAGCTTGGCAGTGGGGAATGCTAGAGAAATAAAGAGAAGAAACCTGACCAGAGTCATCCCTGGAGTATATTTAATCAAGATGATTGCCTGGGGCAGCTGGCAGGCATGGTGCTCCAGTGAGTAGTGATGAAAGTATATGGTTATGATTGTTCTGAGACTTTCATACATACACATCACTTAACTTTCTGCTGTACCCTCAATTTTACAGTCAGTGGGATCCTGAGAAGCTTTCTATTGGAATGCTTCAATCTCCTTGTAAGTTTTTTTTTCTCCCTTAGGTTAATTTTCTCCTAATGGTGAGCATAGTATTTACTTCACAGTAAATATACAACTGTATATTCTATAGTTTCATATCATAACAATACATTATCTTGACTTAGCTTGCAATTACTAAGTTAGTGTCCGTTGGAACTCATGGTTTGTGATCAACAAACTTTCATAATGTGATTATGGGTTATACAGACTTAAATTATCCACAGTGAAATAGCGTAATATAAAAATTAAGTGTAACATTTTGATGTTCAAAAAATTTTTTAAAAAAGATTGCATTCATGAGAGACAGAGAGGCAGAGGTAGCAGGAGAAGCAGGCTCCCGTGGAGCAGGGAGCCTGATGCGGGACTCTCTCCCAGGACCCTGGGATCACGACCTGAGCCAAAGGCAGACACTTAATCTACTGAGCCACCCAGGTGTCCCAGATGTCCAAAATTTGATAGAAGATTGTATTTAAGTTAAAAAAAAATTCTTTAAGAATCATGTAATTTCAAAGTTGTTATGTCTAATAAATTGGCAGCTCACTGCACCATTGCCATGTGGCCATACTATTGAAGTAAACTAATACCTTCATTGTCAAGAATAATCACTCCCCCAACTTCCTACTTTGGTCATTACACTTACACATCCTTCAGGTCACTCCACTAATACCCACTTAGAGAGTCTTTCTAAGACCTCCTTTTATAAAGTACTTTATCACCTCATATAATTTCTCACAATCTGAAATTGTTGTATTCTTTTTTTTGTTGTTGTTGTTGAAGTATTTTATTTATTTGTTATTATTATTTTTAATTTTTTTTATTATATATTATTAGTCACCATACAGTACATCCCTGGTTTCTGATGTAAAGTTCGATGATTCATTAGTTGCGTACAACACCCAGTGCACCATGCAATACGTGCCCTCCTTACTACCCATCACCAGTCTATCCCATTCACCCACCCCCCTCCCCTCTGAAGCCCTCAGTTTGTTTCTCATAGTCCATAGTCTCTCATGCTTCATTCCCCCTTCTGATTACCCCCCCTTTCTTTATCCCTTTATTCCCCTACTGATCTTCCTAGTTCTTATGTTCCGTAGATGAGAGAAATCATATGATAATTGTCTTTCTCTGCTTGACTTATTTCACTTAGCATTATTTCCTCCAGTGCCATCCATGTTGCAGCAAATGTTGAGAACTCGTTCCTTCTGATAGCTGAGTAATATTCCATTGTATATATGGACCACAACTTCTTAATCCAGTCATCTGTTGAAGGGCATCTCGGTTCCTTCCACGATTTAGCTATTGTGGACAATGCTGCTATGAACATTGGGGTGCATATGGCCCTTCTCTTCACTACGTCTGTATCTTTGGGGTACATACCCAGTAGTGCAATGGCTGGGTCATAGGGTAGCTCAATTTTTAACTTTTTAAGGGACCTCCACATTGTTTTCCAGAGTGGCTGTACCAACGTGCATTCCCACCAACAATGTAGGAGGGATCCCCTTTCTCCACATCCTCTCCAACAATTGTGGTTTCTTGCCTTGTCAATTTTTGCCATTCTAACTGGCATAAGGTGGTATCTTAGTGTGGTTTTGATTTGAATTTCCCTGATGGCTAATGATTTTGAACATTTTTTCCTGTGTCTGTTAGCCATTTGTATGTCATCACTGGAAAAGTGTCTATTCATATCTTCTGCCTATTTTATGATTTGTTTATTTGTTTCTCGTGTATTGAGTTTGAGAAGTTCTTTGT
>NW_024424453.1:25896493-25899141 GCF_017311325.1 Ursus maritimus
TTTTTTTTTTTTTTTTTTTAATGATTTTTTATTATATTATGTTAGTCACCATACAGTACATCCCCGGTTTCCGATGTAAGGCTCGATGATTCATTAGTTGTGTATAACACCCAGTGCACCATGCAATACGTGCCCTCCTTACTACCCATCCCCAGCTTATCCCATTCCCCCACCCTCCTCCCCTCTGAAGTCCTCAGTTTGTTTCTCATAGTCCATAGTCTCTCATGTTTCATTCCCCCTTCTGATTACCCCCCTTTCTTTATCCCTTTCTTCCCCTACTGATCATTCTAGTTCTTATGTTCCATAGATGAGAGAAATCATATGATAGTTGTCTTTCTCTGCTTGACTTATTTCACTTAGCATTATCTCCTCCAGTGCTGTCCATGTTGTAGCAAATGTTGAGAACTCGTTCTTTCTGATAGCTGAGTAATATTCCATTGTATATATGGACCACAACTTCTTAATCCAGTCATCTGTTGAAGGGCATCTCGGCTCCTTCCACGATTTAGCTATTGTGGACATTGCTGCTATGAACATTGGGGTGCATATGGCCCTTCTCTTCACTACGTCTGTATCTTTGGGGTAAATACCCAGTAGTGCAATGGCTGGATCATAGGGTAGCTCAATTTTTAACTTTTTAAGGGACCTCCACACTGTTTTCCAGAGTAGCTGTACCAACTTGCATTCCCACCAACAATGTAGGAGGGATCCCCTTTCTCCACATCCTCTCCAACAATTGTTGTTTCTTGCCTTGTCTATTTTTGCCATTCTAACTGGCGTAAGGTGGTATCTCAGTGTGGTTTTGATTTGAATTTCCTTGATGGCTAATGATTTTGAACATTTTTTCATGTGTCTGTTAGCCATTTGTATGTCTTCATTGGAAAAGTGTCTGTTCATATCTTCTGCCCATTTTTTGATTTGTTTATTTGTTTCTCGTGTATTGAGTTTGAGAAGTTCTTTGTAGATCTTGGATACCAGTCCTTTATCTGTAGTGTCATTTGCAAATATCTTCTCCCATTCCGTGGGCTGCCTCTTAGTTTTTCTGACTGTTTCCTTGGATGTGCAGAAACTTTTAATCTTGATGAAGTCCCATAAATTCATTTTATCTTTTGTTTCTCTTGCCTTTGGGGATGTGTCATGAAAAAGGTTGCTTTGGCCGATGTCGTAGAGGTTGCTGCCTATGTTCTCCTCTAGAATTTTGATGGATTCCTGTCTCACATCGAGGTCTTTCATCCATTTGGAGTTTATTTTTGTGTATGGTGTGAGATAGTGGTCAAGTTTCATTCTTTTGCATGTAGCTGTCCAATTTTCCCAGCACCATTTATTGAAGAGACTGTCTTTTTCCCACCGGATGTTTTTTCCTGCTTTATCAAATATTAGTTGCCCAAAGAGCCGAGGGTCCATTTCTGGGCTCTCTATTCTGTTCCATTGGTCTATGTGTCTGTTTTTGTGCCAGTACCATGCTGTCTTTGTGATCACAGCTTTGTAGTACAGCTCGAAATCCGGCATTGTGATGCCCCCAGCTTTGTTTTTCCTTTTCAACAGTTCCTTGGAGATTCGGGGCCTTTTCTGTTTCCATACAAATTTAAGGACTGTTTGTTCCAGTTCTTTGAAAAATGTCCTTGGTATTTTGATCGGGATAGCATTGAAAGTGTAGATTGCTCTGGGTAGCATGGACATTTTAACTATGTTAATTCTTCCAATCCATGAGCATGGAATATCTTTCCATCTTTTTATGTCTTCCTCAATGTCTTTCAAGAGTGATTTATAGTTTCTAGAATATAGGTCCTTTACGTCTCTGGTTAAGTTAATTCCAAGGTAACGTATGGTTTTTGGTGCTATTGTAAATGGGATGGATTCCCTAATTTCTCTTTCTTCGGTCTCGTTATTCGTGTATAGAAATGCAACTGATTTCTGAGCATTGATTTTGTATCCCGCCACGTTACTGAATTGCTCTATAACTTCTAATAGTTTGGGAGTGGCTTCTTTTGGGTTTTCCATATAGAGTATCATGTCATCTGCGAAGAGAGACATTTTGACTTCTTCTTTGCCGATTTGAATACCTTTGATCCCTTTTTGTTGTCTGATTGCTGTTGCAAGGACTTCTAGTACTATGTTGAATAATAGTGGCGAGAGTGGGCATCCTTGTCGTGTTCCTGATCTTAAGGGAAAGGCTTCCAGCTTTTCCCCATTGAGAATAATATTTGCAGTAGGCTTTTCATAGATGGCTTTTATGAGATTGAGAAATGTACCTTCTATTCCTACACTCTGAAGGGTTTTAATCAGGAAAGGATGCTGTATTTTGTCAAATGCTTTTTCGGCATCGATTGAGAGGATCATATGGTTCCTGAGTCTTTTCTTGTTGATATGATGTATCACGCTGATTGATTTGCGAATATTGAACCACGCTTGCATCCCAGGTATGAATCCCACTTGGTCATGATGGATAATCCTTTTAATGTACTGTTGGATTCTATTAGCCAGGATCTTGTTGAGGTTTTTGGTGTCCATATTCATTAGTGAAATCGGTCTGTAATTCTCCTTTTTGATGGGGTCTTTGCCTGGTTTGGGGGTCAAGGTAATATTGGCCTCATAGAATGAGTTTGGTAGCTTTCCTTCTGTTTCTATTTTTTGAAATAGCTTTAGGA
>NW_024424453.1:25901444-26009912 GCF_017311325.1 Ursus maritimus
TTGCTAGATTAGGGAAGTTTTCAGCTACAATTTGTTCAAATATCTCTTCTAGACCTCTGTTTTTCTCCACCCCCTCGGGGATGCTGATTATTCTGACATTGGAACGTTTCACTGAGTCAGTAATCTCCTGTAACCTACATTCATGAGAATGGATTTTTTTTTGTGTCCAGATTCTATTTTAGCTTTCTCTTCTACTAACTCATCCTCCAATTCGCTGATACGTTCTTCTGCCTCTTTCACCCTGGCTGTCAGAGCCTCTAGTTTTGACTGCGTTTGGCTCATAGAATTTTTAATTTCTGCCAGATTCGCTCTCATCTCCACCCTTAGAGATTCTATATTCTCATTAACATTTTTGGTAATACTTTTTTCAAGTCTACACATCATCTTGACCATTGTTACTCTGAACTCCATTTCTGATAATTTGGTTATATCCATATCCATTAGTTCTGTGGCAGAGGCCACAGACTCATTGTCTTTTCTTTGCTGGGGGGGATTTCTCCTTCTTGTCATTCTGATGAGGAGAGGTTGCGGGGTTGTCCAGAGCCCAAATTATTGACCGGGACCCAGGCCGTGTGCCCTTTTTTTATAGGGATCTTAGGGATGTGGGCTTCTTGATTTTTCAGCCTGCCTTCTGGGGGAGGGGGCTGCCGCGCTGATACTCAGGCAACCCTGTTTGGGTAGAGTCTCCTTGTCCCCTGCAAGGGGGAATGGGGATGGGCACACTGTGATCCGGTATTTCCAGTCTTTTTGTCTCTGGTGACTTTCCCTGGGATTTGCTGTTTGTCTTCTGAGAGTCAGAGCAGCAGTAGCCGAATCTCAGCCTCTGTCTCAGAACAGAGGGATCGCGGACCGTTCTCCACTGATGTTCTGGCCACTTTAACTCTGTTTCTGTTGGTGCTGCCCAACCCTGCAGCGTCCCGGGATGTGTGCCCCATACCCGGCGTCCCAGCCCTCACTTCCAGGGCCAGCGCGTCTGTCCTTTGTGTTTCTAGCACCGCCAGTCGCCCCCGCACGCTCCGGAGCTCCCGGTCTCAGTTTGGTTCCAGTGAGCACACCGGAGCTCCGTTTCAGTCTGGTCGCACGCGTTCCGACTCAGGGTCTCAGTCTGGTGTCTCGAGGGTTCAGGTCCGCGAGTCCGCCCGCTCCCCCGTGCAGGTGGCTACCACTTCCCGGCGCCCAAACGCGGCGGCTCCCTCTCCCTTCCGTTTATCTTCTGATATCTGTGCGTGGTTTCACGGCTCCCCGCTTCGTACCTCAATTCTCAGCACTGGAGATGTTCATTCGTAGAGATCCAGATGTGTCTTCCTGCGTCTCATGCTGATTCCGTGGATGTTCAGGCTGGTCTGGTACCTAATCAGCTCGACTCAGGGGACTGGCTGAAAAAGGGGTCCCCTTCTCCTCTGCCATCTTAAGTCCCTGAAATTGTCGTGTTTATCCTTTTATTTATTGTCTGATTCTATGAACTAGACCTACCATCTTCTTAAAGACTGGGATTTCATCCAATTTATTTAACACCCTGTTCAGCACTTTAGGATGTTTCATAGGGTATAGGAGTTTCTCAGCAAATATTTTAAAGTGGTTTTGAGGAATTTCTCAACAGAACTCTTATGGAATAGAGGAGGGTTGTGGGCTAATTTGTACATCTCAAAAACATGCATTGAAGTTCTGTGAATGTGTCCATTTTGGAAATAGGGTCTTTACAGATGTAATTAAGTTAACATGAAATCGTACTTAGGGTGGGCCCTAATCCAGTAGACTGGTATCCTTATGAAAGAGAAATGGAGACTCAGGGAGGGGAACTCTGTGAAAACATAGAAACACACAGACGTGGGGGAAGACAGTCATTTGAAGATGGAGAAAGAGATTGGAGTTTTCCTTGCAGCATGCCAAGAAATGCTTGAGGCTGTCAGAAGCTGGAATAGGCAAGGAAGGCTTCCAAAAGGAACATAGCCCTGCCAATATCTTGATTTTGGACTTCTAGCCTCCAGGTGTGTGAAATAATAAATTTCTGTTGTTTAAAGGCACCCAGTTTATGGTACTTTGTTATGGCAGCCCTAAGGACCAAATACAGGGGAAGGGCCTTGGAAATGCAAAATATAAGCGTAAAGGATAAAAGAACATACTCCTATTGTTGAAGCCTCTAGCTTTTAGCATTCTTGGTTAGTAATATTTTTAATGGGTTTGAACATTTTTGGCATTTTGAGGCATGTAAAAATATCTTTGGATTTATCAGATGGTTTCTTTTTTTCCCTGCAAGGATTCATTGAAATTCCATTTGTTCCACGTAACAGTCTCTTGGAGCTCTATGGGATATGAAAATAGTTTTGTTTAGGTATTATAATTTGATTATATTTAGGAAACATAGTTATCATAATCTCAATCTTCAAGAGATGGTGACCAAATTGAGTAGGGGAGAGGAGGAGGAACCTACGTAGCACCAATGCCCAGTTTTTGGTAAGTGAATTAGTAAGAATAAACAGATGTTTTGAACCTGGGTAAAAATTGGGGAGATCTTTTGATAAAATATGTTACCTGGCTTTCCCTTCATGTTCTTGGATGTTTTAATGTGTTGCATTTTAGTATACAGTTTGGCAGTTTCGATTCTTATTCTTCCCTCCAGAAATAATTTTAGTGTTTAAGTTGCAAAAATAATACAGAAGTTTCTCCTCTGTACATCTGGCTTCCCCAATACCAGTATCTTTCATAACCACAGCATAATCATCAAAAACAGAAAACTAACTGATAACCATACTATTAACTAATATGCAGACCTTATTCATATTTTATCAGTTGTCCCATTGATGTCCGTTTTTGATTCAGGATCCAAGCTAGGATCACAAATTGCATTTAGTTGTCATATCTCTTCTCTAACATAGTACAGTTCCTAAGCATTTCTAAGGCTTTCATGACCTTGACACTTTGGGAGAATACTAGCCTGTAATTTTGTAGCATGCCCCTCAGTTTGGGTTTATGTGAGTATCCTGTGATTAAATTCAAGTTTTTCTTTTTATGGCAAGAATACCACAGAACTGAAGTTGTGCCCTTGTTTGTTTATTATATTAGCGGGAGGCTCCTGCTGATATATCTCATTATTAGTGGGGTTAACTATGATCCCTTGCTTAAGGAGGGGTTTGCCAGGTTTCTCCACTGTAATATTACTATTTCCTTCCTTGTAATTAATTAGTATCTTGTGGGGAGATACTTTCAGACTGTATTTAAATTTCTTACTATACTTTTGCCTTTCAGTTTTAGTATCTGTTTAATGATTCCTGCCTGGAAAAATTATGCTTATCAAGTGTAAATCTATAAAATAAATAAAAATAAATCTTTAAAATGGTATTTGCTGGTGGAACAGTAGATTTGAAGAGAACTTACACATAACTCTCCCTGGATTTAAATTAACAACACAAAATTATATACTTTATTATTCACTAGCCAGTATTTGTTCAGATTTTCCAGTTGTAAATGTACTTTCTAAACTAATCCATAAAGTAATAAGCCACTACAATTTCATATCTTTCATCTGGTTTGGACGTCACTCCTTAAAGTTCATGTAGTCATAGGAATTAATTAAGAGCCCATTTATTCCTTTTTTTTTTTTTTTAAAAGATTTTATTTATTTATTTGACAGAGATAGAGACAGCCAGCGAGAGAGGGAACACAAGCAGGGGGAGTGGGAGAGGAAGAAGCAGGCTCCTAGCGGAGGAGCCTGATGTGGGGCTCGATCCCATAACGCCGGGATCACTCCCTGAGCCAAAGGCAGACGCTTAACCGCTGTGCCACCCAGGCGCCCCAAGAGCCCATTTATTCCTAATCAGGGTCCCATAGAATTTGTTTTTACACTGCTTCATCAAACTTAATAGGCATATATTCTTTCTCCAAGAAATTTAGAATCTACCTATTATGGTCCCTGTGTTATTTTTTCTTTCTGAATTTAAAGTTCCTTAAGAGTGGGCACCATAATTTAAACTTTTTTGGATACTAACATTGTCTAACATTGATTTACATTTAGTAGATTTTAAATACCAGGGAAGGTATGGAATGGAGGGCTCCAAAACAAGATGGTCTTGGCTTTTTAAGTCTGTGGGTGTTTTTTCCCCATGAAACTAAGCATATAGAAAACTATTTCAAAATTTCTTCTGAAGACTACAGATTCATCTCTAGCCCAGAAAACAAAAATGTGTATGCTGCAGTGAGAAACGTTTATGATGTTGTTCTTGTTTCAAAATTAGAATTAGTATTATAGAGTTTGTTTTGCAAATTAATGTTGTACAGAGTTTTAATAAAAGATGGAGACAGTGATTATATGGAAGGAGAGTGGATTAGATAAGGCATTAAACTTGAGCTATAAATTATGGTTCAGATTTTAATTTTGAACTTTGGTTTATTTAAAGTTTTATTTACTGGATTAATATACTCACATATTTTGAGGGGAGCTGGAAAAACAAGTTTGGCTTAGTGATGTTTTCTTCACCAGATTACAAATAATTACCATTTGTGCTTTTTAAAAATTTTATAATTTTTTCTTAGGAGTCTAGTAAGGCAGTGGTAGTTTCCACACTTGAAATAATTCTTTTAAAGATTTATTTATTTTAGAGAGAGCGAGTGTGAGAGCACAATCGAGGTGGAGGCAGAGGGAGAGAACCTCAAGCTGACTCCCCACTGAGTACAGAGTCTGACTCAGAGCTTGGTCCCATAACCCTGAGATGATGACCTGAGCTGAAATCAAGAGTCGGACGCTTAACTGACTCAGCCACCCAGGTGCCCCAACTTGAAATAATTTTATATGAAAGAAGTCCTTTTCCTGTAAGTATTTTTGTTTTTGTAGAAATTTCTTCAATGGTGGATGTTTATTTGTTTTAGTCAGAGGACATATTTGGAATATTTTTATTGTTCCCCATCTGGAGTCACTTAATTGGTGATATATACTGTTTTTAATAATGAAGTTGTTAGTTGTCAGACAATTCTTATTTGTATGAGTCAGTATATTCATTAGGAAGATATTTAAATGAATGTAATTTTTAGCTGGGGAGAAGTTAAATGGTGGTGGTTGAATTTTAGAAAAGCTTTAATTTTAAAGGATCACAATGCAGTTTCATATAGAGCATATGGAAATAGCAGTTTTAGTAATTTTGACAAACAGGCTGTCAATTTTCTATTTGCACATATTCTTTCTTATATATGTGCTACAGTGTGATTTAGTATGAGACAACTTTATTTTCTTGGAGTTCCTTTTTATTTGCTGGTTGTTTGAAAGGCTGCTGGCACTTTTTTTTTTAAGTTTATATTTTAATCATCTGGTGTTCATCTCTGACAGTACACTCCTTAATCTCCATCACCTATTTCACCTATCCCCTTGCCTACCTTTCCTCTGATAACCATTAGTTTGTTGTCTGTAGTTAAGAGTCCGTTTCTAGATTTGTCTCTTTCTCTTTTTTTCCTTTGTTTTGTTTCATACGGTATCCGTCTTGATCTGACTGACTGACTTCACTCAATGTTCGTTATACTCTTCGAACTCCATCCATGTTGTTGCAAAGGGCAAGATTTCACTCTTCTTTATGGCTGTATTATATTCTATTGTGTATATAACATCTTTTTTATCCACTTATCAATCCATGGACATTTGGGCTCCTTCCTTTCTTGGCTATTGTAAATAATGCTGCTATAAACATAGAGGTGTATGTATCCCTTTGAATTAGTGTTCTTTGTATTTTTTCAGTAAATACCCAGTAATGTGATCACTGGATCATAGGGTAGTTCTATTTTTAACTTTTTGAGGAACTTCCATACTGTTCTCCACAGTGGGTGCACCAGTTTGCATTCCCACCAACAGTGCATGAGGGTTCTTTTTTCTCCACATTCTCACCAATACCTCTTGTTTCTTGTGTTTTTTTACTTTAGCCATTCAGACAGTTATAGTTTTGATTTGCATTTACTTGATGATGTGTGATGTTGAGCATGTTTTCATGTGTCTATTGGCCATCTCTATGTCTTCTTTGGAGAAATATCTGTTCATGTCTTCTGACTCCTTTTAATTAGATTATTTTTTGGGTGTTGAGTTTTGTAAGTTCTTTATATATTTTAGATACTAACCCTTTATTGGTTATGTCATTTGCAAATATCTTCTCCCATTTTTTAGGTTGCCTTTTAGTTTTGTTGATTGTTTCTCTTTGGCATGCAGAAGCTTTTTATTTTGATGAAGTCCCAATAGTTTGTTTTTGTTTTTGTGTCTTTTGCCTTAGGGGACCTATCTAGAAAGAAATTCCTATGGCCACTGTCAGAAAAATTACTACCTGTGTTCTCTTCTAGGAGTTTTTATGTTTTCAGGTCTCACATTTAAGCCTTTAATCCATTTTGAATTTATTTTTGTGTAGGGTGTAAGAAAGTGGCCCAGTTTCATTCTTTTGCACGTTGCTGTCCAGATTCCCACCTTATTTGTTAGAGAGACTGTTTTTTTTTCCATTGGATATTCATTCTTGCTTTGTTGAAAATTAATTGACCATGTAATTGTGGGTTTATTTCTGGATTTTCTGTTCTGTTCTGTTGATCTTATGTGTGTGTTTTTGTGCCAGTACCTACTGTTTTGATTACTACAGCTTTGTAATATAACTTGAAGTCCAGAATTGTGAAGTCTCCAGCTTTGCTTTTCTTTTTCAAGATTGCTTTGGCTATTTGGGGTCTTTGTGGTTCCATACAAATTTTAGGATTTTTTTTTTTTTCCTATGAAAAATGCTATTGGTATTTTGATAGGGATTGCATTAAATGTGTAGATTGCTTAGTGTAGTATAGACATTTTAACAGTATTTGTTCTTCCAGTAGATAAGCATGGAATGTTTTCCTATTTCTTTGTGTTGTCTTCAGTTTCTTCCATTAGTGTTTTATAGTTTTCAGAGTACAGGTCTTTCCTTGGTTAGGTTTATTCCTAGGTATCTTACTATTTTTGGTGCACTTATAAATGAGATTATTTTCTTAATTTCTCTTTCTGCTGCTTCATTATTGGTTTATAGAAATACAGCAGGTTTCTGTACACTGATTTTGCATCCTGAGACTTTACTGAATTTGCTTATCAGCTCTCGCAGTTTTTTGGTGAAGTCTTTCAGATTTTCTCTATATAGAATTGTGTCATCTGCAAATAGTGAAAGTTTTACTTCTTCCTTATTGATTTAGATGCCTTTTATTCTTTTTATTTCTTTTTGTTGTCTGATTGCTGAGACAAGGACTTTATGTTAAATAAAAGTGGTGAGAGTGGACATCCTTGTCTTATTACTGACCTTAGTTAGGGGAAAGGCTCTTAATTTTTCCCCAGTAAGGATAATGTTAGCTGTGGGTTTTTCATATATGGCCCTTATTATGTTGAGGTGTCTTCCTTCTAAACCTGCTTTGTTGAGGGTTTTTGTTATGAATGGATCATGTACTTTGTCATATGCTTTTTCTGCGTCTTGCGAAACGATCATATCATTCTTATCCTTTCTCTTATTAACGTGATGTGTCATGTTGTTTGATTTGTGAATAATGAACCACCCTTGCAACCTAGGAGTAAAACCCACTTGATCATGGTGAATGATTTTTTTAATGTATTGTTGGTTTCGGATTGCTAGTATTTTGTTGGGAAATTTTGCATCTGTGTTCATCAGAGATACTGGCCTATAGTTCTCTTTTTTTGTGGTATCTTTATCTGGTTTTGGTATCAGGGTAATGCTGGATTCATAGAATGAATTTGGAAGTTTTCCTTCCTTGTTTATTTTGTGGAATAGTTTTAGAAGTATGGTTATTAACTCTTCTTTAAATGTTTGGTAGAATTCACTTGTAAAGCTATCTGGTCCTGGATTTTTGTTTGTTAGGAGTCTTTTGATGCTGGTTCAGTCTCATTGCCGGTAGTTGGTCTTTTTAAAATTTCTCTTTCTTCCTGTTTCAGTTTTGTTAGGTTATATGTTTCTAGGAATTTCTCCATTTCTTCTAGGTTGTTTAATTTGTTGTCATATAGTTTTTCATAGTATTCTCTTACAGTTGTATTTCTGTGGTGTTGGTTGTTTTGTCTCCTCTCTTGTTTGTGATTTTATTTGGTTCCATTCTCTTTTTTTCTTGATAAGTCTGGCTAGAAGTTTATCAGTTTTATTGATTTTTTTTTTTTTCAAAGAACAGGCTTCTGGTTTTATTGATATGTTCTATTGTATATTTAGTTTCTGTATCATTTATTTTTGCTCTAATCTTTATTATTTCCTTCTGTTGATTTTAGGTTTTGTTGTTATTTTTCTAGCTCTATTAGGTGTAAAGTTAGGTTTTTTATTTGAGATCTTTCTTGCTCTTTGAGGTAGGCCTGTATTGCTATAAACTTCTGTTTTAGAACTGCTTTTGCTATGTCCAGAAGGTTTGAAACCATTGTGTTCATTTTCATTTGTTTCTATGTACTGTTTTATTTCTTCCTTGATTTCCTGGTTGACCTATTCATTGTTTAGTAGCATGTTATTTAACCTCCATATATTTGTGGTCTTTCCACATTTTTTCTTGTGGTTGATTTCTCATTTCATAGCATTGTCAGAAAAGATGTATGATATGACTCTGATCTTTTTAATTTGTTGAGCCTTGTTTCATGGCCTAATATGTGATCTGGCGAATAATCCACGTTCACTTGAAAAGAATGTTCTGTATCCCCTCACTTTCAATCTGCAGGTGTCTTTAGGTCTGAAATGAGTTTCTTGTAGGCAGCATATAGATGTGTCTTGTTTTTTTTTATTCATTCTGTCACACTATGTCTTGGTTGGATTGGTTAGTCCGTTCACATTCAAAGTAATTATTGATAGATATGTATTTATTGCCATTTTATTACTTGTTTTGATATTATTTCTGGAGATTGTCAGTGATCCTTTCTTTCTCTCATGATTTGCTGGTGGTTTTTTTTTTAAGTGATATATTTGGATTTCTTTCTCTTTATTCTTTGCATATTTGTGGGTTTTTTTTTTTTAAATTCCATTAGGTTTGTATATAACATCTTCTGCATATAGTAGTCTATGTTAAGTTGATGGGTAAGTTTGAACCCATTCTTCATTTTTCTCCTCCCCACGTGTAAGGTATATGGTTTCATATTTTATATCCTTTTATTTTTTGAGTTCCTTGACTGACTTTTTCACAGAAATGTTCATTTTTGTTGCTTTTCTGTTTCCTACCCCCACACTATCATTTTTGGTCTTTCCTTTCTACTGAGAGTTCCCTTTAATATGTCTTACAGGACTTGTTACTAAACAATCATGAATTCCTTTAGTGTTTGTCGGGGAAACTGTTTATCACTTCTTCTATTCTGAATGATAGCATTGCTGGATAGAGTATTCTTTGTTGTTGTTTTTCCCCTTTCAGCACTTTGAGTATATCAAGCTACTCCTTTCTGACTGGAAAATTTTCTGCTAAAAAATCTGCTGATATCCTTATGGGGTTTCCTTTGCATGTAACTGTCTTTTTTTTCTTGCTGCTTTTAATATTTTTTTCTTTATCAGTATATTTTCCTTTTTTAAAATTTACAGTATGTCTTGGTGTATAGATCTGCTTTTGTTGATTTTGTTGACAGTTCTCTGTGCCTTCTGGATCTGGATATTTGTTTCCTTCCCCAAATGAGGAAAGTTTCAGCTATTATTTTTTCAGATAAATTCCCTGCCCCCTTTCCTCTTTTTTCTTCTGGGACTTTTGTAATATGAATATTACTATGTTTGATGAAGTCATGAGTTCTCTAAGTCTATTCTTACATTGCCTAATTCTTTTTTCTCTTTTTTGTTCAGCTTGAGTACTTTCCATTATTCTGTTTTCTAGGTTATTAATTCATTCTTCTGCTTCTTCCAGCCTATTGCTCAATACAAGTGTGTTTCTCATTTTCTTTATTGGAACGTTTATCTCTGTGTTATTCCTTATCTTCGTGTTAATGGTCTCACTGATGTTCTCCACTCTATTCTCAAGTCCAGTGAATATCCTTATGATTATTGCTTTAAATTCTCCATCAGGTATACTACTTGCATTTGTTTTGCTTAGATATCTGGCTGTGGTCTTGTCCTGTTCTTTCATTTAGGAGAAATTCCTCTGTCTTTTCATTTCATCTAAGCCTTTGTGCCTCTTTCTGTTAGGAAAGTCAGCTATGTTTCCTGTTCTTGAGTGTAATGACCTTATGAAGAAGAGATGTAGTGCTCTGCAGTGTAGTGTCCCCTGTTCTCCAGGGCACTCCAGTGTGTCCTGGCTGCTTTATCCTTCAGTCCTGTCATCTGCAGAGGTTCTTTCAGCTTGTTGTGGGCATGTTTGGTTCCTGGCCTAAATGTGGCTGGTTTTAACTATATGTACTCTGATATGCTTATGAAATGAGACCTGTTGCTGCTGCCACCGGAATGGAGACCTCACAGAACTCCCAGATTGGGAGGGGTTTGGGCCCGTCTCCTGGGGCAGGGGGCCCACTGTGCTAGGACTGGGAATGATAGTTCTTCCAGAGTTCTGTGGGGTGGGGCTTGTAATCCAGTTAGGTAGCAAGTGTCCATGCTGTGCTGGTTCCCACAGGCACCTGCCATTCCCCCCCACCCCCACCCAGGGTTCTCCCTGTGAATGCTGCCTCTCTGGGACGCACTTGAAGATGAGCAACTAACCTCCTCACAGTTTCCATGCTGTAAGTCCATCGACTGTTTACCCCTGCCTTTTCTCCAAGAGCAGCACAACGCCCTTAGAACTTTCTCAGAGCCAAGCCCAGTGACCTTTAGAACTCTAGTCTTTAAGACCTGCTGGCTGTAAGAAATCATGAAATTTGGGCCCTCTCATTTTCCAAGCCAATCGTTATGGAATTCATTTTCCCCATGTGCTCTTCTGTGTATTTGTCTCTCTTCCTTCCTGCCCACTGCAGCAGCCATAGTCCATTTCTCTCCCAAGCCATGTCTCTACACTTTCCATCTTCTTTGATGTGCCTCTTCTCTACCTTTAGTTGTGGAGTTTCTTCTGCCCGTCTTCAGATTGATTTCTGGAGTATTTAGGATTATTTGATAGTTATCTAGTTGTATCAGTGAGAATAGATGACCCCAGGGTCCTCCTACTCCTTTGCCACCGTCTTACCGTCTGTTCAAAAAAAAAGTCTGATGGCATTTTTAATACTCTTTAAATTTAGAGCATGCCAGTCAATGATGTATTTGTGATCAATATTTGTGTGCTTTAACATGGTATAAGAAAACTTTGGAAGGCTTTATATTTAAATATATTTAAGTTAAAATTTTTCTTTTAAAATGCTAGTGAATATATATTGTAGTGGTTTCTTAACTTTTGATTGAGTTGGATTAATAATAGAGATACAAGTGAATGTTGGCTCTGCCACACATCTACATACTAAGCCTCTGCAGTCTTTGAACTTTCATTCTTTCCAACCTGCTCTGGTGTTTGATAGTGTTTTATATTTGATTCTTTTCTCTTGCTTCCACTTTGTGTTTATAATTTTACTCCTGGTTTTTTGTTTTGTTTTGTTTTTTTCATGATTTTATTTATTTGAGAGAACTTGAGAGTGAGAGAGCTCAAGCGGGGGAGCCGCAGAGGGAGCGGCAGAGGGAGAGGGAGAAGCAGGCTCCTCGCTGAGCAGGGAGCCTGATGCCAGGCTCAGATCTGGGATCATGACCTGACCCAAAGGCAGACGCTTAACTGACTGAGCCACCCAGGTGCCCCAAATTTTACTCCCGTTTGTTAGATTTGCTATTTTATATCTCACTTCTAATCCCTCATCAAAGCTGTAGTTTGGGATCTATAAACTGATGCTATTAGATTTTTCTGCCTTTTTCACATAGTATACCTGCCTTATTTGTATTCCTGAAACCCAACTCATTACCTTGGCCAGGATGCAGTATTCCGTAGAGAGAAACCAGTGCACAATAGCATTAAGAACAAACTTACTAATGAATTGGTTTATCTTTATGTTTTACAGTTGTTAATTATTAAGCCCCTTTTCTGGGTGCTAGGTACTACACAGTTCTTTAGGAACAGAAAGAAAGGATAATTCTTTCTAGAAGATCATAAATCTCCTGAAGAGCTAGAAATGCCAATGAATCACTAAAAATAATGTGGCGAATTGCACCTGGGTGGCTCAGTTGGTTAAGTGTCTGCCTTCGGCTCAGGTCATGATCCTAGGGTCCTGGGAATGAGCCCCACATCAGGCTCCCTGCCCAGTGGGGAGTCTGCTTCTCCCTCTCTCTGCCCCTCCCCCTACTCCTGTGTGTTCATCTGCTCTCTTGCTCTCTCTCTGTCTTAAAATCTTTTTAAAAAAGGTAGAGAACTGAATGAAATTTGTAACACTCCTAATTACAAAATAATACATGTACACACCCAAAATATGTGGCAAAAAGTACTCTCAGTTGTATGTACAAAGTGATGTGAAAGCTTATGAGACCGAACTCTGCCTAGGTTTCAAGGTTAGAGCTTCCCGGTTTACTTCAGGAAGAGTGGGTTATGTGGCATGGTGTATAGTATGTACACATATACAGAAAGAAGACAGTGATCTTGTAAGAGAAATAACAAGCACTTTGGAGTTAATACTAGAGTAATGGAGGAGGAGCACTGAAGTTGAGATGTTAGGAGAGTGTTAAGGTTCTTGGTGTAATTTCATGTCATTGGAGTTAAGAAGATAAAGTTAGGGGAATACTAAAAGTAAAGGAAAAATGTAAGTAGATAAGGAGAAGATGTGGAGGCAGCATTTTTGGGAAAGAAATTGAATATGTTTATCATGGAATTGCATTTTCAGATCTTAATGTGTAAAGCTTTGGGGAGAGACTGGTTAATATAGAAGAAATTAAAGGGTGCCAGGGTGGCCCAGTCGTTAAGCGTCTGCCTTCGGCTCAGGTTATGATCCCAGGGTCCTGGGATCGAGCCCCGCATCTGGCTCCCCGGTTGGCGGGAAGCCTGCTTCTCCCTCTCCCAATCCCCCTGCTGGTGTTCCCTCTCTCTCTGTGTCTCTCTCTGTCCAATAAATACATAAAGTCTTAAAAAAAAAAAAAAAGCTTGTTATTTTCCTTTAATCCAGAGACATTTCATCTGAGTTGTGGGATTTTATCTGTGTATAAGATCATTTGTTTACCCCCCCTTCATTCTTCCCTTCCTTCTCCTACTGATCTTCCTATTTCTTATGTTCCATAAATGAGTGAAACCATATGATAATTGTCTTTCTCTGCTTGACTTATTTCACTTAGCATGTAAACAGAAGGGGGAATGAACCATGAGAGACTGTGGACTCTAGGAAACAAACTGAGGGCTTCAGAGGGGAAGGGGGTGGGGGATTGGGATAGGCCGGTGATGGGTATTAAGGAGGGCACATATTGCATGGTGCACTGGGTGTTATATGCAAGTAATGAATCATGGAACATTGCATCAAGAACTGGGGATGTACTGTATGGTGACTAATATAACAAAATAAATATTATTTTAAAAAAAAGGAAAAAATTAAAAAAAAATCATTCGTAGGGGCTTTTTCAAACATAACCCTCTTCCATTCTGATATACCCTGCTTTTATCTCATCCTCTAGCCCCCGTTTGGTCTCCGTCTTTCCCATACCAGTTTTAGGTGTCACTGCTAAATGAGTTAACTGAGAATTCAACCCTGACCTGTTCTTTTTAGTTTCCTTTTTCTTTTCAAGAAAAAGCTCCTATCTTTGGTTAGTTTGTTAACTTTGGGAGTTCTCCTCATGTTCAGTTTTTCATTCTCTGCTTTTAATACGTACACACACACACACATATGCATACACACTTCTTGTTAATTCAACAAATAATTACTAAGTGTCAGGCATTAAGAATATGGCAATGAAGGAAGGAAAAGGGAAAAAAATAGTTGCACTCGCTGCCATTCCTTTATATTTTTATTTGCTCCTTTCTCCTGTAGCTTAGAGTTAATATTTATTAAAGAGTTATGGGCATTCTTCCAGTTACTTCTCCCAACAATCATTTGAAATTTTCTTCTTTTATTCTTCCTCTTTGAGAAATAGTAATACTGAGGTATAGTAAGTTACAGTTAGAAAGCATATCTATTCTAAGAGCCTGGATAACCTGGCTCCAGAGCCTGAACTCTTAAACCATTCTACTATATTCCTTTTCATTTTTAAGGTTATGTTACTCAGAAATGCTAAGAAGAATAGCTTTTTGTAATATGTTATTAGAAGAGAAAGCAGACTAATGAACCAACTTGCTCTTACTGATGAACCTTTTATCTCTGTCCCATTGAGCACATAATTCAATTTATGGTGTAAATTATCCTTTTGTCTCTTTAGTATTTGAAATTTTTTAGGTTTATATTTTCAGAAGTTTACCACTTCCCTATTTCTTGTGTCATAATGCTGCCTGTTTCCTATTTGGGCCATCTTGTAGTGTGAATTGATATGTATCTTGGAGAATTAATTCTATTTTGACATACTTTTTATTCAATAAAAGAGGTAGAAAATCTTTCTCATTTATAGTTGACCTTTCAACAACATAGGAGTTAGGGGGTGCAACTCCTCTCATAGTTGAAAATCTGCATATAACTTTTGACTACCATAAAACTTAACTACTATTAGCCTACTGCTGACCAGAATCCAACTGGTGAGATAGTCTGTTAACACAAATTTTGTATGTTGTATGTTTTCTGTACTGTATTCTTACAGTAAAGTAAGCTAGAGAAAATAAAGTGTTATTAGGAAAATCATAAGAGAAGTTAACATTTATAGTACTGTGCTGTATTTATCGAAAAAAATCCATGTGTAAACGGACTGGTGCACTTCATACCTGTGTTGTTCAAGGGTCAACTGTATATGCTAAATTTTACTGGGAAGAGAGATTGGAACTTTGTTTTCTTGATTAAATGCTACTTAAATTCTGTATAGTATGAAGTATATATTCATGTGTGTTATACTGGACAAAATTTTTTCTCTTAATGTCTTTAATTTGATATTATAAGCAAAGGTAACAATCATAATTCTAGTAAAAATAGTAAATGAACATATTCCTTCTATTTTGGTACAGGGTAATGCTTAACTAAAATTATTGAAAAGCAGTTTTAGAAATAATGTAATTGTCATTTTAATCATTGCTTTGTAAATCGTGTATGTGTGTGTATGTATACATGCAGATATATATACACACACTTCACTGCTAAGAGATTCTGTCTTTTTAAAAAGATTTTATTTGTTTGTGTGCATGTGAGAGAGGGGGGGAAGGACAAGCAGATTCTGCACTGAGCATGGAGCCTGGTGCGGGGCTTGATCCCATGACCTTGAAATCATGACCTGATCTGAAATCAAGAGTCGGATGCTTAATCAATTGAATCATCCAGGTGCCCCCACTGCTAAGAGATTTTTCAGGGCAACTCAGATAAATAATTAGGAATGATAAAAAAAAGGGCCTGAATCAATTAGATTGTATTATATGTCTTACAGACTGATTCTTCTGATTAAAGAATATCAGAATACTATACAGGTGAAAATGCATGTAATTGGAAAGAAACTACAGCTATTTCTCTTTAACCTTTGTCCTTCATTCAGGTAGTGCGAATTTATAAAACAGAATTTTATGTTAGGAAATGAACAGAGTAGCAGTTATCTCCATTTTTCTTCCTTTCATCATTTGTGGCAGTGAGTGCATGACAAACAGATGGAGATACCAAATGTTTAAGTAGAAAGGGCATTGTTCCTCTGTATCTGTGAGTATAGATGCACTCTTGCATACATGTGCTTAAATCCACATAAAATTACAAGATTGTCCAGAGGAAAAGTTATATTATGGTATATGGACATAAGTTAGCATCTGTTGAAAACATTAAACTGTTGATAAGCTATTTACTTTTTTTTTTTTTTTTTTTAAGGACACAAAGAGCAGTTTTAGGATCACAGCAAAATTGAGCAAAAGACACAGGAACTTCCTATACCTTTTGTCCCCACATAGATAACAGCCTCCCCCACTATCAATATCTTGTACCAGAATGGTACATTTGTCTGTCAGGGTACCTACAATGACACATCATTATCCTCCAATGTCTATAGTTTATATTAGGGTTCACTCTTGGTGTTGTATATTCTGCAGGTTTTGATGAATGTATAATGACATGTCCATCTTTATAATATCAGATAGAAAACTTTCACTGACCTAAAATTCCTCTGTGCTCTGTCTTTTCATCCCTCCTGCCCCCTAACTTCTGGCAAATACTGGTCTTTTTACTGTTTTCATAGTCTTGCTTTTTCTGAAATGCTGTATAGTTGAAATCATAATATGTAGCAGTTTCACATTGGCTTCTTTCAGTTAGTAATATGCATTTAGTATTCTTCCCTGTCTTTTTTCATGGCTTGATATCTTATTTCTTTTTAGGGCTAAGTAATATTCCATTGCCTGCAGGTACCACACAGTTTGTTTATTCACCTCCTTGAAAGACAGCTTGGTTGCTTCCATGTTTTGACAGTTATGAATCAAGCTGCTCAAAACATCTGTGTGCAGGTTTTTGTATTGAGATGTTTTCATCTCCTTTGGATAAATACCTTAGGAGTGTGACTGCTGGATCATGTTTTAAGAGTGTGTTTAGTTTTCTAAGAAACTGCCAAATTGTCTTCCAAAGTTGTTGCATTGTTTTACATTCCTGTTGCTTCACATCCTCACCAGCATTTGGTTTTGTCAGTGTTCTGGATTTTTGCCATTCTAGTTGGTGTGTAGAGGTATCTCACTGTTTTTTTTTTGTTTTTTGGGTTTGTTTTTTAATTTGCAGTTCCTTAGTGACAAAAGATGCTTGAGTGTTTTTTCATACGTTTATCTGCCATGTGTGTATCTTCTTCGTTGAGGTATTGGTTCAGAAATTATGCCCATATTTTAATAGGTTGGTTGTTTTATTATATTTTTTGTATAATTTGAATGACACTTCAGAAGTTAGATAAAAATATTTTTGCAAGTATTATTTCCCAGTTTGCGAGTTGTCTTCTCATTCTCATGATAGTGTCTTTTGCAGAGGAGAATTTAAAAATTCTGATGAAGTGTAGTTTGTCAAAAAAATTTTTCATAGCTTTGCCTTTGGTGTTGTATCTAAAAAGTCATCGTCATACCCAAGGTCGTCTGGATTTTCACCTATGTTACTTTCTAAGGGTTGTATACTTCTGAGTTTACATTTAGGTCTTTGATCCATTTTGAGTTACTTTTGTGATGAATGTAAGATCTGTGTTTAAGGGTTTTTGTTTTTGTTTTTAGTTTTTTTGCATGTCAGTGTCTAGTTTCATATGTTGAAAGACTGTCTTTTATCCATGGTATATTATTTTTGCTCCTTTGTCAAAGATCGGTTGACTGTGTTTGTGTGGGTCTATTTACAGTCTTTCTATTCTGTTCTATTGATCTACTTTGGATTTTGGTACAGTCTTCATTACTGTAGTTTTACAGTAAGTCGGGTAGTGTCATTCTTCCAAGTTTGTTCTTCTCTCTTAATACTGTGTTGACTATTCCGGGTCTTTTTGTCTTCCCTGTAAACTTTAGCATCAGTTTGTGATAAATACAAAAATAATTTGCTGGGATTTTGATTGGGATTGTGTTGAATCTATAGGTCAATTTGGGAAGGATTGATGTCTTGACAATACTGAGTCTTCTTATCTGGGAACATGAAATAGGTATCCATTTATTTAGTTCTTGGATTTTGTTCATCAAGTTTCATCAAGTTACGGTTTTCCTTATATAGATCTTGTGCATATTTTGTTGGATTTATACCTGTTTTCTCTCTTTTTTTGGTGCCAAGGTAAATGTCATTGTGTTGTTAATTTCAAATTCCATTTATTCGTTTGCTTATTTGAAAGGTATTTTATATATTAACTGTATATCCTGCAACCCTACTGTAATTGCTTATTAGTTCCAGGAGGGTGGGTGTTTTTTTTGGCGGGGGGGTCTATTCTTTCAGATTTTCTGCATAGACAGTTGTGTAATCTGTGTACAAAGAAAGCTTAATTTCTCCTTTCCCAGTCTGTATACCTTTTATTTACTTTTCTTGTCCTAATGCATTCGCTTGGACTTGGATAGTGTTGAAAAGGAATGGTAAGAGGGAAGTTGTCCTTGTTTTGTTCCTGTTCTTAGTGGGAAAGTTTCTCGTTTCTCACAGTTATGTAGGTTGTTAGCTGTATGATTTTTATAGATGTTCTTTACCAAGTTGAGGAAGTTGTCCTCTATTTTACTTGCTGAGAGTTTTTATTAAAATCACAGATGTGTGTTGGATTTTGTGGAAATGCCTTCTGTTCATTTGATACCACCATGTGATTTTTCTTCCTTGCCTCTTGATGTGTGATAGGTTACATTATTTGATTTTCATATGTTAAGTAATTGTGCATACCGGGGGTAAACACCACTTAGTTGTGGTGTACAATTCTTTTAGTACATTTAAAATTCTTGATTTGCTAATATTTTGTTGAGTATTTTTACCTCTGTGTTTGTGAGAGATATTGCTCGGCAGTTTTCTTGTAATGTCTTTGGTTTTGGTATTAGGATAATGCCTTCATAGAATGAGTTAGTAAGTATTTCCTCTACTTATATATTCTGGAGGATATTGTAAAGAATTTGTGTAACTTCTTCCCTAAATGTTTGGTAGAATTCATTAGTGAACTGATCTGGGTCTGGTGTTTTTTTGTCTTAGAAGGTTATTAATTATTAATTCAGTTTCTTAAAATAAGACTATTCAGATTTTTTGCAGGTAGTGTCTTTCAGCGAATTGGTCTGTTTCATCCAAGTTACCAAATTTGTGGGAATAATTCACAGTAAACCTTTTTTAATCTTTTTAATGTCATCGGATTCTACAATGCTATTTCTTCTTTGATTTCTCACTTTAGTAATTTGTGTCTTGTCTCTTTTTTTCTTAATTAGCCTGCCTAGAGGTTATTGATTTTTTGATCTTTCTGAAAAAAGCTTTTGATTTCAGTTATTTTCATGGTTGATTTACTGTTTTCAGCTTCTTTGATTTCTGCTCTAATTATTTTTTTTTCTTCTGCTTGCTTTTGCTTCTTCTAGTTTCCTAAGATGAAAGCTTAATAAATGATTGATTTTAGATTTTTCTTTTCTATTGTATGCATTCAGTGCTATAAATTTTTCTCTAAGCATTACTTTTGCTGCACCTGTTAATTTTATTAAGTTGTATTTTAATATTCATTTAGCTCAAAATATTTTAAAATTTCTATTGAAATTTCTTTCACTTGTGTTATTTAGAAGTGTGTTGTTTAATCTGTGTGTTTTGGGATTTTTCAGCTTTCTTTCTAGTGATGATTTCTAATTTGATTTCTAATTTCATTTTAGTGTGAAGTATACACTGTATGATTTTTTTCTTTCAAATTTGTTAATGTGTATTTAATGGCTCATAATATGGTCATGTCTGACCAGTGTTCTAAGTGAGGTTGAGAAGAATGTGAATTCTGCTGTTAATAGATGAAGTAGTCTATAGATGTCAATTATATCCAGTTTATTGGTGAGGTTATGAGTTTACCTATGTCCTTACTGTTTTTCTGCCTGATATTTCGTAGGTTCGCCATTTTTAAAAAAAATCTCTTAGAATTTTGACAAAACGAGGGAAATGACTCTTTTGCACTTTGTTTATGAAGGTGAGAACTGATTGGAGAAATGGAAGAAGTAATCAGGTCAGCATACAAAATTCCTCATCATGAGAAATGTACTTAGATATTAGAAAAACTTCCAGAGAGAGGTGAGGGTGGGGGAGGGAGGAAGGGTTGTTCTTTTATGTAGAGTATCTTCAAAACCAAGCTAACTCTGAAAAAATGGGGAATTTTCATTCTTAAAAATAAAAATTAACACTATGCCTAGCATGTAGGCAGTACTTAGTAGATAGTTATTAATATTGGGTGTTCTCAATATTAAGAAAAAAAAGGAAATCTCAGTGGTTACAGAGCAATACCAGTTTAAGGATGACAACCTATAAAAACAGAATAGATTTATATGTGGCCAAGGATGATTTATAAAATTGACAGAACTATAGGAATAATGTTAGGATGGCTTCTGAAAAATACTAAATACAAACAAGGCTTTTAAAGCTATGGTTAGAACAAAATAATTAGTTTAAGGGTTGGCATAATGTTAAGGGAAAGACTGAAACTCATCATTTATTTATATCTTCTCCACTGAGGGAAACATTTCTAAAGCTGTACAGGGTAGACAAGGCACAATGTACAGATTTCTAAGACAAAGTTGGATGTGCTCAGTAAAATAAGATACTCATTGAAAAAAGTGAGTAGAGAATAAAAATGCACCAGATTATTTTTCTTAAGTAAGATATCCATGAATTGAGATTTTCAAAATCTTGCAAATGTCCCAAATCGTCATTAGACATCTTGGTATATGATCTAATTGGTGTGGACTTTGTTTTCAAAGCAAGGTGGTTACAGTCTAGAGCAGGAAGGGTGTACTGATGTGTTCTACCTTTAAAGGTGTATTAGTATAAAGCTGAAACTGTATTACTTTAATAAACTTAAATATGTAGTGAGTATATTTTTATATTTAACTAATTCAACATATACTGGTAAGAGGAGTGTATATTGGTATAGTATTTTTAGAGGGAAATCTGGCAGTAAAAAATCATATGAATGTTTTATAAATGTTCATCACAAGAAATCTGTCCTACAAATATGTTTGTGTAGTTGAGGAAGGATAGATGACAGCATTTGTATACAGTAGTAAAAAATTAGAGACGGTCTAAACTTTCAGTAAAGAATGGCTTAAATACTTTTAAAGAAATAATAATTAAAACAAATGAGGTCCACAATGCTTTCCTGAGTGAAAAATCCAAGTTGCATGGGAGTATGTAAAACATTCTGTTTTTGTGTTTCTTATATAAAGTTGTGTAAGCTTGTATGTTTATAGGAATTAGGTAATATGAATCTTATTTGTTCTTTTTCCAAATTGTTTTGGTTCTTATAGTTCCTTTTTCTTTTCCTGTTTATTTGAGAATTATTTCAGTAATTCCTACAAAAAAATTCTGGTTGGATTTCAAAGAAAAGTGTTAAATTTGCATGCAACATTTACCCCCAGTTTCTATTACGCCTCTCTTTTTAGTCAGTCCTCTTCTCCCTCAACCTCTAACAACCACTGATCTGTTCTCTGTCTTTGTACTTTTCCATAATATCTCATAAATGGAATTATATAATATGTATATAGTTTGTGCACTTGAGATTCACCAGTATTGTGGCATATATCAATCAGTAGCAGTCTTCCTTTAAATTTTTTGATAGTATTTCATTGTGTAGATGTACCATATTATATATCTAGTCATTTGCTTTAGGCCGTTTTGGGGGATGTTTCCAGTTTTGGGGAATTATGAATAAAGCTGCTATAAACATTTGAATATATGTTTTTGTATGAATGTAAGCTTTCTTTTCACTTGGACAAATACTGAGGAGAGATGTTGCTGAGTCATGACTAATGTATGTATAACTTTTTAAGGAACTGCCAACCCTTTTTTGAAAGGGTTTATGCTATTTTTCATTCACTTTAGCCATATGTGAAATTTCCCATTCTTCTGTCTCCTCACCAACACTTGAAATGGTCTTTTAAATTTTAGTCATTCTAAACACACAGCCCCGAGATCACGACCTGAGCCAAAACCAAGAGTTGGAAGCTATAATCACCTGTGCCACCAGGCACCCCTCTGCTTTCTTTTTTACTCTCTTGATAGTGTCCTTTGATGCACAGAATTTTCTGGGTTTTTTTAAACACTTACTTATTTGAGAGAGAGAGTGTGCACATGTGCCTATGAGCAGAGGAGGAGCAGAGGGAGAGGAGAGAGAATCCCAAGCAGACTCCCTGCTGAGTGCAGAGCCTACAGGGGGCTTGATCCCATGACTCATGAGATCACAACCTGGGCCAAACCAAGAGATGGACACTCAGCCAACCGAGCCAGGTGCCCCCACAAGTTTCTGATTTTGTTGAAGTCCATCTTATCTATTTTTTCTCTTGCTGCCTGTGCTTTTGGTGTCATATGTAAGAAATTAATGCCACATAGAATGTCATAAAGCTTTTGCTCTATGTTTTCTGAAAAAGTTTAATAGTTTAGCATTTACATTTAGATGTTTAATCTATTTTGAGTTAATTTTTGTATATGATGTATGGTCAGGGTACAACTTCATTCATTTGTATGTGAATGTCACTCTTACTAGTATCATTTGTTGAAAAGACTGTCCTTTCCATGTTGCTTACTAGTATCATTTGTTGAAAAGACTGTCCTTTCCATGTTGCATGGTCTTGGCATTCTTGTGAAAATTCATTTGACAGTATGTGCGAGGGTTTATTTCTGGGATCTCTTCCATTGTTCTTTGTTTGTCTTTATGCCAGAAACACAGTCTTGATTATTGTCACTTTGTGGTACATTTTGAAATCAGGAAGTATGAGACTTCCAGCTTTGGTCTTTTTCAGTGTTGTTTTGGCTTTTAAGAGTCTCTTCTTTGACATTCCATACAACTTTTGGATGGAATTTTCTATTTCTGCAGAAATGTATTTGGGATATTGATAGCAATTGCATTGAATCTGTACATTGTTTTGGATAGTGTTGACTGCCTAACAATAATAAGTTTTCCTATTCATGAACAGTGGATGTCTTTCCATTTATTGGTGTCGTCTTTCATTTCTCTCAGCAGTGTTTTTAGTTTTCAGCGTACAGGTCTTTCACCCTGGTTGTTTATTTTTTATTATGTTTTAAACATTTTTAAAAAAGATTTATTTATTTAATAGAGAGAGAGAGAGCAGGAGCAGGTGGAGGGGCAAAGGGAGAGGGAGAAGCAGACTCCTTGCTGAGCAGGGAGCCTGATGCGGGACTTGATCCCAGGACGCTGGGATCATGGCCTGAGCTGAAGGTAGATGCTTAACTGACTAAGCCACCCAGATGCCCTGGTTGTTTATTTTTGATTACTTTATTCTTTCTGATAATTTTACAAATGGAAAATTTTCCCTTATTTCCTTCTCGATTTGTTCATTGTTAGTGTACAAAAACACAACCAATTTTTTTCATATTTTTGTATCTTGCACCATTAATAAATTTATTAGTTCTAATAACACAATTGATTTTTGTATGTTATTTGCACCCTGAAACTTTTCTTTACTAATATTATGTTGCTGTTGATTCTCTGAGATTTCCTGTACATAAACTATTATGCTGTCTGTGAGTGGAGATAACGTAATTCTTTTCTGTTTGGATGTAATTCATGTCTCTTTCTTGCCTAATTGTCTCTTGTCTCTTGCTAGAACATACAGTGGTACATTTTTAAAGGTGTGGTGAAAATGGACATTATTGTTTTCTTCCTGATTTTAGGGGGAAAGGTTTTATTTTAGTCTTTCACCATTAATGAAGCTACCTATGTATTCTTCATAAGTGCCCTTTATCATATTAAGAAAGTTCCCTTTTTAGTTTTTAAAATGTTTTTATTATGAAAGAGTATTTGGCTTTTTGGTTTCCCTTGAGATTTTGCCAAATGCTTTCTGTCGTAATTTGAGATGATCATGTAGTTCATTTTTCTTTCTTTCTATTAATGTATTTACTCGACCAATGTTTCTAAGTTGAACCACTCTTGCGTTCCTGGAATAAATCCCACTTGCCCATGGCATATATTACGTTCACTATGTAGTTGGATTCTGTTTGCTAGGTTTTTGTTTTTAGGGTTTTACATCAGTATAATCTGTTCAGATTTTCTATTTTTCTTAAGCCAGTTTTGGCAATTTGTGTGTTTCTAGGAATTTGTCCATTTAACAATGGGTTATATAATTTATTGGCATACAGCTGTCCATTCTAATAATCTTTTTATTTCTGTAAGGTGGATAGCAGTATTCCCACCTTCATTTGTGAGGTGATGGATATGTTAATTAATTTGATGGGGAGGAGTCCTTTACAATGTATATGTGTATCAAATCATCATGTATGCTTTAAATATCGTACAATTTTATTTGTCAGCTATACTTCGGTAAAGCTGGAAATAAAATAATTGTCTTCTTTTTTTTTCTTTTTTTGAATTAACAGGATTGACTTTGAGGTTATTTAAAAAGTTTTGAGTTGTACAGCACTTGATTCTTTTGCTGCATTGTTGGAAAGACCTCTTCAGCAATGATTACTTCAGAGTTACCAGTGTTACAGTAAGTATTGCAGCTTTCTTATTTTTTTTTTAAATGACATTTTTGTGTATGAAATGCTTTAATGAAACACACAAGTAGGTTCTCTGATAGTTGAGCAGTATGTCTGAAATCAAACAGCTGTTAGATTGTATAATTACCATATCTGTGCATGGCCCTTGCTATTGTAATATCAGTATTTTTGTGGTATTAAGCAAAGAAGATGTTACTCTCCTTATCAGGGGTTAGTACACTGTGACCCGTGGACCAAATCTGACATGCTGCCTGTTCTTTATAAATAAAGTGTTATTGGTACAGAGCCATACTTATTCTTTTACAAATCGTTTGACTGCTTTTGTGCTACAAATTGTGATAGAGAATGAATTGCCTGCAAACTGTAAATATTTTGTGGGACCATTTACAGAAGTTATATCATACTGTTTCTCCAACACATACCCTCTAACCTCCCCCACCTTCTTTTCTTGAGATTGTGATTGTTGGGCCATTCTGGTTGCATTGGCATTTCTGGTAGCATCTCATTAGATTTGTTGGAGTTGTAGGATGGATCTAGAATTGAGTCTTATTTTATATTCTTTGGGAAATGTGTAGTAGCAGATACTTTCCCTTCTGTAGGTTTCATCAGGATGCAAATTAGGAATCCACATACTGTGATCCTATATGAAAACAATGGTTTAGATATAATGAAAGTGATCAGCAGTTTATGTAATTATTTATATCTTTATTGCCCCAGTTCATTTATATACTTCTTTCCCAAGAGATTGTGGGCACCTTTTAATGGGTTTCCTGGCCTTTTTTTTTTTTTTTTTCCCTTCAGGTATCTAAGACAAAAAGAGCTGTCTAAATTTCTTTACATGCTTGAAAAACCTATCCCTTTCCCCCCCAAATATAGGAGATAAAATTTAAGCCCTTTCAAATTACTTAACTTGTGTGTCTTTTTTTTTTTTTTTTTTAAAGATTTTTATTTATTTATGTGACAGAGAGACAGCCAGCGAGAGAGGGAACACAGCAGGGGGGGTGGGAGAGGAAGAAGCAGGCTCACAGTGGAGGAGCCTGATGTGGGACTCGATCCCAGAACGCCAGGATCACGCCCTGAGCCGAAGGCAGACGCTTTAACGACTGCGCTACCCAGGCGCCCCCTTAACTTGTGTGTCTTAATACTTCCTAAATAATTTTGGAGGTCTCCACATAATATTTTCTTTCTTTTTAAAAAAATCTTTGTCCTGCCAGCAGTGCCTTCTTACCTCTGCTCTTACCTGCAGGCTCACTAATCCTGTAGGTCTTAGCTGATGTGTCATGCCTCCAGCAAAACTCTTCTTTCTCCTCAAAGTTAGGGTAGGTTTCCTCCTGTGGTCCTGTAATGTTCTTTGCTTTTCTTCTAGCACCATACTTAACATAGTGTTTTATAACCCTTGTTTCTGACAAAACTGCACATTTTTATTTTATATTATTAGGTATTAGGTAGGCCCATTAGAAATATTTCTTTGATTAAATATGGAACAGAGGTTGTATTTAAATACACGTTGTATTTAAAGAGAAGTTATATTGACACACTAGTATTTAACATCATTTTTTGGTGAGTAACTGAATTTTTTCCATTAAAATGTAAACCTATATTATGATTATGGGTATTGGATAGTGGTGATATGTTAGGTGGGTAAACGAACTTTGCTTTCAATCTGTCAGTGGGAGATTGTACTCTTGGCCAAGTTGAGATCTAAGGAACATTTATTGGGGGCGTCCAGTTCTCTGAGGATTTTGACAGATATTATAAGCATATATTACATTGTTTAATCCAGCCAGCCAGCAGTACCATGTCTGCATTGTAAGTGGAAGGAAATATATTTCTTAGTATTTGTAAACTTCAGTTTCCATCATTTGTAAAGTGAAGGCAATATATTAGAATTGATCTTGGTGTACCTGTGTGGCTCAGTTGGTTGAGTGTCTGACTTTTGATCTCACGGTTGAGTTGAAGCCCCATGTTGGGCTCCATGTGGGTGTGGAGCCTACTTCAAAAAAAGAGGGAGAAAATAAATTGATCTCTACAGTCTCCTCAAAAACAAAAATATTTTGACCAAGCAATTCTTAATGTTTAGTTGATTAATGATTATTATAAGTAGACACAGAAAGGTAATTCCAGTGAGTGACCTTGTTTTTATTTTTAATTTTTTTTGTGACCTTGTTATTTCTTAGCTTACTTAGATATTATTATCACTGATGAATTTGTCACCTTAGTGGTGTTCACTGTTAGGCATTGTGAAATATTATCAGTTACCACATATTTTTATATTCTGCTACATAGTATCTAAAGATATGTCAAGTTCTGGGGAGAAATAACATGTAGTAGAGGTTCAGTCTGTATTGTCATGAAGCTTATATAAATAGGTATTAATGAAATAATCACAAAATCTATAGATCTGCCATTGTGGGTGCTAGGAAGGTAAATTGGAGAATTTTGTGAGAATTTTACCACATGCCTTGATTTAGTCTACTTTTCAATGGAAAAGACGGTTGAGCTTAACTCTGATGCAGAGGAAAGGTTTGGAAAGAAGAAGAGATCAGGGTATTAATTTCAGATTGAAGGAATGGTATGTACAGAGACTCCGAGTTAGGAGGAATCATGGTATGTTTGAGAGACTGAAATAAAGCCATTCTTTCTCTTTTTTATTTTTTCAGGGTTGGGATGGACAGTGACATGAGATTAAGGTTTGTGAGTAAAGTGGGGCTATATTATACAGGGAACTGATTAAATGATATTAGGAATTTTGAGTTTTTCTTCTTAGGGATAGCAAGAAGTCACTTCAGGATTTTAAGCATGGAAGAGATGCATGGGAGAGATTTAGAAAATCACTCTTAGGGTAGTATAGTGAATATTTGGGAGGGGCAACAGTAGAAGCAAGAAGACTTGTTAGGAGGAGGATATTGCAGTATGAAAGCCAGTTATATTGACAACTTGAACTGAAGTGATTACAGTGGAAATGGAGAGAGGTAGACAGAATTTGGAGAGCTCTTAAAATTCATTCTTACAATATTTGATCTGGTTCTTCCATTCTCTTAACTTCTGTCTGGTAGTATTATAAATGTGAACATTAGCCATTGGCAGGGTTTTTGTAGATTTTTTGCAGCAGTTGGTCAAAGTTTGAGTTTTTGATCAAGGATTCTGTGTCTGTCCTAGAGAGAAATTCGTTACTGTATAATAAGAGTTACTGTACAAGGACAATTGTTCTAGCTCTTTAATAGTTTAAAAGCTAGAGACAGTCTAAGTGCTCACTGACAGGGAAGTAATTAAATAAATTTAATATGTATTATGTAGAGTACTATTCTGGAATTCTTTGTAATTGTATGGAAGATTCCTATTAAATAAAAAATTTTAAATGGAAATATAGTTAGAAGAAGAAAGTAAAACGATAAAATAAGTCATATTTTGGTATGTATTTATATATGCAAAAACATATATATTTATGGCAGGATAGTGGTAAAACTGTTAATAATGTTATTCTTCAGATTGGGATTCAGAGTTAGGGTGTGTGGTAATATGAACCTCTTCCTGGTATTCTTATATCCTCACTATTGCTTGAAGTAAAAAAAAATTATATTATCGTATATTCTAATAAATACACATACACATATACTCATTGGAATGTGTTAGTAATTTGTTGGTAATAGCCATTGCCATTTAAATAGGCTGTAGTTGGCAGAATTAGAAAATAAATTGTACCTTTCTGTTTTTTATCAGTTAAGTTTTAGTGCTCAAGGATAAATTTTTTTCACTAATGGGTTACATATTATATGCTAGAACAAACATGTTCCTATAGTTACTTTCTGATTTAAAGCATCAAAAGCCCTAGTAGATTCTGTCCACACAAGAGAAAAAGAAAACATAATATTTGCAGTGTGTTATCCTGACATGGAGATAGAGAATTCAGGTTTACCTTGAGATCTAAGTGGACTGTGCCACTTGCTAGGTATGTGACTATGGACAAGATTATCACATTTTCAGATCTTTCATTTGTCTGTATTGATATAATATGTTTTCTTACGAGGTTTTTGTGCATGTTTATTCTAGATAATGTATATAAATAGCACGCAGTATATGTAAACAATCTATTTGGTCTGTATTGAGGAAAAATGCAGTATGATTTTTTATTCTTTAGTGGAGATGAATAAGATGAACTAGATCAGGAATTGACTACTGCTAGTGGCTCAGATTCCTGCTTTTATGAATATTATTGGACTATAGACACATCCATTCACTTACATATTATATATGGCAGCATTCAGGCTATGATGGTAGAGTTGAATAGTAGACAGAGAGACTGTAAGACCCCCAAGCCTAATACATATACTGTGTAGCCCTGGACTGGATCAATATTACTTATAACTTTAATTTTATTTTTTAAAAAGTTTTCTAAAAACTTTCATTCCAATGTAATGAAAATACATTGTTCTAGTAGTTTCAGGGTAAGATATAGTGATTCAGTGCTTTTGTGAATCCCTTGACTGATTTTTATAGACATACTTATTTTTACTGTGTCCTACTTTTCTTACTCTTGCTTTATGGTATTTCCTTTCTACTCAAAAGATCCCCTTTAACATTTCTTGTAAGCCTGGTTTAGTAGTCATGACCTCCTTTTACTTTTGTGTTTCTGGGAAACTCTTTATTTTTCCTTTTCTTCTGAATGATAGCCTTGCTGGATGGAGTATTCTTGGTTGCAAGTTTTTTCCCTTCACTTCTTTCAGTGGCCCAATATATTATGCCACTCTCATTTGGTCTGCAAAGTTTCTGCTGAAAAATTGGCCGATTGCCTGGTGGGGTTTTCCTTGTATGTGATTATTTCTTTTTCTCTTGCTGCTTTTAAAATACTCTCTTTATTACCATTTTAATTACTTTGTGTCTTGGTGGGCACCTCCTTGGGTTGATTTTTTGGGGGGCTCTCTGTGCCTCCTGGATGTGGATTTCTGTTTCCTTCCCCAGATTCAGGAAGCTTTCAGCTATTACTTCTTCAGATAAATTTTATGCTCCCTTTTCTCTCCTTCCTTTTTCTGGGATCCCTGTAATGCAAATATTATGCGTATTGGTGTCACTGAGTTCCTTATGTCTTTTATTTTGAAGTTTTTATTTATCTATTTGTCAGAGAGCGAGAGCGCACAAGCAGGAGAAGTGGCAGGCAGAGGGAGAAGCAGGCTCCCCACTGAACAGGGAACTCGATGTGGGGCTCGATCCCAGGACCCCAGGATCATGACCTAAGCCGAAGGCAAATGTTTAACCGAGCCATCCAGGTGTCCTGCTTAAGTCTGTTTTCATTTATTATTATTATTTTTTTCTCTCCCCTCTTCAGTGTCATTGCTTTCCATTAGTCTGTCCTCCAAGTCACTGATACATTCTTCTGCTTCCTCTAGTCTACTATTTATTCTCTGTAATGTATTTATAATTTCAATTACTGAGTTCTTCATCTCTGATTGGTTCTTTTTTATATTTTCTGTCTCTTCGTTAAGGCTCTCTTTGAGATCCTCTACTCTTTTCTCAAATCTAGTGAGTATCTTTATGACTATTACTTTATTCTCTCAGGCATATTACCTCCATTTCATTTTAGGTCTCTAGCTGTGATTTTGTCCTGTTCATTTATTTGCGACATATTCGTCTGTCTCTCCTCATTTTTTCTAACTCTCGTTTCTGTGTTTTAGGAAAGTCACCTACATCTTCTCCTATCGAAAGTAATGGCTTTGTGAATAAGAGGTCCTGTAGTACCCTACAATGCAGTGTCCCCTCTTCACCCAAGCCTTTGATTTCAGGGGTGTCTCCTTTGAGTGTTGTATGCAGCTCTTGTGGCTGAGCTGCCTTTGCCTTCAGTCTGGTTCTCTGTAATGGCTCTTTCTGCCCATCATGGGCAGGGTTTGTTTCTTTGTTATTAGTGTGCCTATCTGGGTGACCCTGGGATTGAGTTAGGTCAGACCACGCATTTGCCAGAGCTGCAGTAGCAACAAACTGCAGGGTGCTCTCCCTGTGTTGACCCATGAGAAGCTTTCATTGGTGGGAAGGCCTGCAGTCAGACAAGCTGTATGCCCCCAGCCCCTTGCCAGGGCTGCAGTCAAACTGGTATGTGTGTTTTCTTCCCCTTTATCCAGGGCAGGAGTCACTTTCGGGTGTTCCTAGTCCCTGTTGGGGCTGCTTGCACACTCCCATGCTTGTGGCACAGCTTTGGATAGACTCCTGCGGAGGTGGGGCTAGAGGGGGTGGGTCCACAGGAAAGCATGGGGTGAGGGCGCTGTTAGCAAGCTAGATGGATAGTGTGTTTGTACTCGTTCTGTATTATCCATGTATCTAGGCTGAAAGATAGGGAGGGAAGTGGCACCTGCCAGCTCTTTTGTTCTTGGAGAAGTCTCCCAAAGGTCCCTACCCCTCCAGCATATGCTCTGAGATTAGAAAACAAATCTCCCTCCCTTAACCCAAGTTTTTCACACTGCTTCTTCTGTTCTTTATCTCTCTGGGGCTGGCTGTTATGCCGTGTCATGCTTTTTTTTTTAAGGGCAGGGACTCTGCTTCCTATTGCCCTCCAGCTCTCCCAGAGGCAGCCTCCTGATTTTTAAAGTTCCTGGTGTTAAGCCCCAGTGATTGTAAGAACTTGCAAAGTTAAGCCCCTCTGGTTTTTAAAGCCAGATGTTATGGTGATTAGTCTTCCTAGTGTGGGTCCTCCATGCCTGGGGTGCCTCGTGTGCCTGGTGTGGTGTCTGTTCTACTCTCCTGTCGGTGCCTGTGACTTCCCGCCCTCGCACAGACAGTGGGTCTGTTTGGCTCCGTGCAAGTTTTTGCCTTTCCTACCCTCTTTGATGTGGCCTCTTCTCTACATTTACCTGTGGGGAGGCTGTTGTGACAGTCTTTTGGTGGTTCTCTGGGTTATATATCTTGATGTGGGTGTTATCTAGGTGGATCTGTGGGTTGATGTGAGCCTAGGATCCTCCTACTCTGCCATCTTCCTCGGAAGTATCAGTCTTTTTTCTGTTTACAGTTTTAAATACCAGATCATCTTTGAAGATTTGCAAGTAAGGAAGTATTGTGATGTTAAGAATGTTACTGGCAATATGTCATATAGAATGCCTTGCATGAGGGAAATAGAAATTTAGATAAGTTGAGATTAATTCAGGTTGTGGTGATTATGGTAATAATCATGGAAAGAATATGGAGGACAACTTGGGAACACTTATTAGCTAATGGCACAAGAGGAAGATTGATATGATTCTAAGAATCTGAGTAAGACAGGATAACGGTGATCATGATAAATTTGCATAACAACTTAAAGTACCCTCATGCATTAACTAAATAAGTCAGTTAATTGTATGAGCAGAGAGCTAGAAATAAGTCAGTGCTGACTTAATTTTATATGTGGTATTTGGTGAATTTGATGTGGCATTCAAGGAAGCATGTTACACATGACTTAAAAATCTTGAATTACAGATGATCAGGTCTATTTAAAAATTTTTTAAAATTTAGGGACGCCTGGGTAGCGCAGTTGTTAGGCGTCTGCCTTCGGCTCAGGGCGTGATCCCGGCGTTCCGGGATCGAGTCCCACATCGGGCTCCTCCGCTGGGAGCCTGCTTCTTCCTCTCCCACTCCCCCTGCTTGTGTTCCCTCTTTCGCTGGCTATCTCTGTCAAATAAATAAATAAAAAATCTTAAAAAAACTTTTTTAAATTTAAATTCAATTTAATTAATATAGTGTATTATTAGTTTCAGGGGTGGAATTTGTGATTCATCAGTTGCATATAACACCCTGTGCTCATTTACATCAAGCTCCCTCCTTAATGCCAATCACCCACTTACCCCATCCTGCCACCCATCTCCCCTCCAGCAACCTTGTTTGTTTCCTATGGTTAAGAGTCTCTTATGGTTTGCCTCCCTGTTTTTATCTTATTTTTCCTTCCCTTCTGCTATGATCTTCTGTTTTGTTTCTTAAATTTCACATATGAGTGAAATCTTATGGTGACTTACTTTGCTGACTGACTTATTTCGCTTAGCTTAATACCCTCTGGTTCCATCCACGTCCTTGTAAGTGGCAAGATTTCATTTGTTTTGATGGCTGCGTAATACTCCTGTGTGTGTGTGTGTGTGTGTGTGTGTGTGTGTATGTATATACCATATCTTCTTTATCCATTCATCTATTAATGGACATCTGGGCTCTTTCCATACTTTGGCTATTGTGGACATTGCTGCTATAAACATTGGGGTGCATATGCCCCTTCAAGTCACTATTTTTGTATCCTTTTGATAAATACCTAGTAGTGCAATTGCTGGGTCATAGGGTAGTTCTCTTTTTTTTTGAGGAACCTCCATACTGTTTTCCAGAGTGGCTGTACCAGTTTGCATTCCCACCAGCAGTGTAAGAGGGTTCCCCTTTCTCCGTGTCCTCTCCAACATCTGTTGTTTCCTAAGTTGTGAATTTTAGCCATTTCTGACTGGTGTGAGGTGTTATCTCATTGATTTTTATTTGTATTTTTCTGATGTTGAGTAAAGTTGAACATTTTTTTCATGAGTCTGTTAGCCCTTTGTCTTCTTTGGAGAAATAGGTGATCAGATCTATTGGTAACGTATCAAAGTGATAGAAGTTATACATCAAGTGGGTGAGATCTGAGAGTGTGGTATAGAGAGAAGAGTAGCAGACACTAAAGAATTGAGCTTTAGGCGATTGACACAGAAAGGAAATGATACTGAGAGCATTCAGTGAAGCAGATGGAGAAATAATAGATTGTGTGTTGGACTCCCCTTCGCTGATTCCCTTTTGCAGTTTTATGCATATCCTTTATACTGTTAGTAATATAAAATTTAGTAAAGAAGTTATTGTTCATACTCTCTCTATCTTTTCAGTGGTGTGCTAGAGCCAGCCCGGAGAGCTGAATAGATAACATTAAATTTCCAGGAATTTTGTGACCCAGTTAAATTAACATTGTCATTATAAAAAGATAACTTTTATGTACTTAAAATTAAATAAACCATATTAAAAATAAAAGTAACAAATCCTCAAAACTCACCACTTTCTAATTATTTTATGTTACTGTTTTTATGCTCTTGAAGTTTTTACATACACCTATTGTATTTATATGGTAGAAATACTTTTTAGTGGTGTACTACTGTTCATTACTTCTCAAGTCTGTTGTCACTTTGGTAGTTTGAAATTGTGGTAGGAGTATTTACATTATGAAAAGCAGGAAACACTAAGATCAGGGCTCAATTTATTGTTGTCATTTGTCTGTAAACCTAACGTGATAAAGTTATTAATAATGCAGATTAAATTTAAAGGTATATCAGGTTTATAGACATTACAACATAATAACACACATAGTGAGGAAGTATCCTTCTAGTATTTGAGAACTGTTACTGATTCAGTAAAGAAGTTGCCCACACCACTGACCGATGAGTAAAGTTCTAAAAAATATCTCTGTCATTTCACTTGTATCCTATTCATTAAGTGAATAAAATTATCAGTGATTTTTGATGTCAAAACCGTGTTTGTTCACCACTTGAAACCAAAGGTTAGGTATGGATAAAGAGTGGGAAAATTCTCATTTTATGTGAATTGATTAGTTATATGGAATTTACAATAAGAATATTGTGTATTTTTTTATTGTCAGTAAATTGTTATATATCCTTTTTATCAGTAACATCTCTGTTCGTTTATGTGCATATTTTTTTGCAGAGCCAGTTGTTAAACTTTTTCTATTGACTTTCATGATTTTTAAAAAAATGAATAATAAAATTCCTCCTAAGACTTAATTTTTTTGTATTGATGAATTCATCTTTTTCAACTGAATTTTCATTTATATTTTGTATAGCAGCTGTCATTCCAGAATCATTTCCTTTTCTTTGTTTCTCTATCAATTTGGGGATTCATGTCACTCAATGTTATGTGATACAGGCAGGAAGGATAACATTTTCACTTTCCTAAAGATTTTTTCTGGAAGTGGAAGAAAACACACTTCATATCATCCATATTCCAGGAGGTAAGGAAAGTAGTGGAACAGAACTGCATTGTATATATGAATTAATTTGTTCACTAAAATAATATATCACATTTTCTAGGGATTCAACTAATGAAACTACTGCCCATTCTGATGCTGGCAGCGAACTTGAAGAGACAGAGATCAAAGGAAAAAGAAAAAGGGGTCGTCCTGGTCGGCCTCCAGTATGTATTATACTTGTCTTTGTCGTTGTAATGGTTACTGAGTAAAGGGGCTTGATATAAGCTGTTAATTCTAGTTCTGTTAATACTTTTTAAACATTTTGGTGGCATATTAGAGATTTTTGGAAATTTTCTTCATGAATTGAATTAACAATGATCAGAAAAGGAATTTGATTTTAGTATCTTTTTTGCTCTCCTTGCTTCACTTGTAAATTAATTATGATCCATGTAAAGACATGGAGAAGATGATTAATAAGAAATGAAATGTAGTTAGTTATCACTTCCTTGCTTTTTAAATGCAACTCTGATTTCTTGTGAGGTCTTAAGTATGCATTTTGGTAGTATTAGTTTGGGATTTTGGCCCAGTGTCAGAATATATTCTCATTGATACATGATTGAGAAGTTTAGAAGAACTCTGGATATCCGTACTTTGAGAGGGTATCTTTATATATTTTTGAGTATACCAGTCATTGTTCAGTTTAAGGTAGCATAAGCTCTCAGAGACAGTATCACTCACCATGTCAAGGGTTAAGGTTTGTACTATTCTGCACTCATTTTTATGATAGGATTTGGTATTAGCAATTTTTCCCCCTATTTTATGAAAGTTGTTATTATGGAAAATTTCAGTCTCCTTTTTGTGAGAGGCATAATACTATAATGAACTCTCCATATAACCATTACCTAGCTACAGCAGCTATCAAGTCATGGCTAATCTTTCATTTCTCCACCCCTTATTTCCCATTTTATTCCAAGTTCATATAGACATCATTTCATCTGTAAATATTTCAGAATGCATTTCTTAAAGATATGGGCTTGCTTTTTCTTTTTAAAATTTTTATTATTGAAGTATAGTTGATATACAATGTTTTATTAGTTTCAGGTGCACAACATAGCGTTTTGACCATTCTGTGTATGATGCAGTGGTCACCATGATAAGTGTAACTACTACCTGTCACTATACAGTGTTAGTTCAATATTATTGACTATATTCCCGAGGCTGTATATTTTATCCTTATGACTAATTTAGTTTATAACTGGAAGTTTGTACTCCTTAATCCCTTTTGCTTATTTTGCTCATCAACTGCTCCCCCAACCCTCCCCCTGCCCATCTTGCAACCACTAGTTTGTGCCCTGTATTTATGAATCTCTTTCTGTCTTCGTTTTGTTTTTTAGGTTTCACATATAAATGAAATCATATGGTATTTGTTTTTCTCCATCTAACTTATTTTACTTAGTGTAATACCCTATAAATCAATCCATGTTGTATGGATGTCCATCCATTTGCCACACAGATGGAAAGATTTCAGTTTTCTTTATGGCTGAGTAATACTCCAGAGTGTGTGTGTGTGTGTGTGTGTGTGTGTGTGTGTGTGTGTGTGTCTATGTGTCTGTGTATCTCCTTTATCCATTTATCTATCAATGGACAATGTAGGTTTTTTCTGTGCCTTAGCTATTTTAAATAATGCTGCACTGAACATAGGGGTGCATATATCTTTCTGAATTAGTCTTCATTTGCTTTGGGTAAATACCCAATAGTGGAATTTCTAGCTCAGGTGGCATTTCTGTTTTTAATTTTTTTGAGAAATCTCCGTACTGGTTTTCATAGTAGCTATACCAATTACATTCCCACTAACAGTACAGGAAAGTTCCCTTTCTCCACATCCTTGCTAGTACTTGTTATTTCTTGTTTTTTTGATACTAGACATTCTAACTGGTGTGATGTGATACCTTACTGTGGTTTTGATTGCATTTCCTTGATGATTATTAATGTTCACCATCTTTTCATGTGTCTGTTGGTCATCTGTATGTCTTCTTAGGAAAAATATCTATTTAGGTCCTCTGCCCAGGACTTGATTTATCTTTATTTAACAATAAATATCATTATCATATCTCAAGATAAAAATATGGTATAAGTATCACCAAATAACCACTTTTTCATAAATATTATCATTTTTAAAGTATAGTTTGTTGGTTTGAATCATGATGCAAATAAAATCCACTTGTTGCAATTGATGGTAATGTTAATGGTAAGGTTAACCAGTTATTATAAATATGTCCTTGTGACTTAAGACTTTTTTCTATGTTATTGCTGTTCTATCCATGTTTCTTTGCCTCGGATTTTAATTAGCTTCAATGAATCTTCATAACCTTTAATTTTCTAGCACAATCTTAAATTTAAAAAATGGTTAGAGGGATGACGTCTACCATTTTTCTTTACATTCTTATATTCCACCTTTATTTAAAAGGAAAAAATTGTGGAGGAAAAGACATACGTTAAAATCACTCTTTATAATATTTCTCAATTTTGTTAGAATATTTGATGGTTGAATATTCCTTATGAAAGCATTTTGGGAAAAGTGAAAGAGTTTTATACTTAAATGCTGGAGACTATTCTAGTTCTCCTTACTATCACTGTATGATTTTTCTGAGGCTATAGGGAAGTTACATTGTTTTCACTAGGATTCATGAGTTATAGGTGCAAATTGAAAATAAGACTAAACTTGCTTGAGGGTAGGAAAATGAACTTCCTGTATGATTACTTACTTGAATTTGTTGTCCTCCAATTTAAATTGTTAACTTCATAAGATTCAGATTAAGTGCTTCCTTCTTCAAAAACACCTTTTTTTCTAAAGAGAATTTATCACCCCTTCAACAAGCTATTATGTTTTTCTTTAGAACCTGTTTAATTTTGATGTGTCTATAGCTGCATTCCTATAATATTTTTGCTTTTCTTGTTGAAAAGGAGTATGCATATCCAAATTTAGCTCTTTTGTGGTTAGAAATATGATTTAATTTTTACTAAAATTGCTTCTCCATAATCTAATAGGTAAACAGTACATTCTCTTCCCATGTTTATAGAACTGAAAAAGAGTTTGCCAGGATAGGATAGTGCATTCTAGAAACTTGTGTTAGACTTCAGTCTATATTTTCATACTCATTAGTTCACATAGGTATCTATACTTATTCCACCTGACTCAAGCCCATTTCTTATTCTTGGAAACAACACAATTTCCTGAATTTCAACCCTGGCTTTGCACTAGCTGATGCTATTTATGTCATTTAATTGTAATGTCAGTACTATGAAATAGTCTTATATGCAGTTTACAAAATAGAAAACAAAAGTATGAAGTGGTAATTTGCCTAAGGTCACACACAGCATAAGCGGCAAAGCTAGGTTTTGAACTCTTATCTTAAACTCCCAAAGCCTTTCTATCAAGAATGCCAAAATGCCAAAGCTATTAATTTATATTGAGAGGTATAATTGTCAGAATGATCAGATTTGCATATGCTCCAGTACCTGTTCTGAAGATTACTTAGACAGTTTCAATCAGCTGGCTCCATTTTGGACAGTTCTGTTTTGATTGATACATGCTTTGTTTAGCTGTTTTAATACTGTGTATATTTTTTAAGAAGACTTCATGATCTCTGATTTTGTTTACTCAGCCATATGAAAACAGTATAAGGACTTTCTGCTATGGGTAGTATTCTTTTCATTTTTAAATTCTTATGGGGCATCTCATTGGTATTTCTTTTTGGTATACTATTATTTCAGAGACTTTTGTTTGTTATTAAACTACCTAATTCATATTTGTAATTGTAGCTCTCTACTCAAATGATCAACGATCTCTAAACAAACACTCTATCATGTTTATACTAACCCTATGATTATATTAACAAGTAATAGACATCATTTCCTTTGTCAACACACACTACTCCCTTGGTGATCACATCCAGTCTCATGACTTTAAATACCATGTATAAGTTTATGTCTCCCAGATTTATGTCTCCAGGATGGACTTTACCCTGGACTCCAGAGTCATTCCTCAAATGTCTGTTGAGTTTCTTCCTTTAGATATTTAATGGGGCTACAATGTTTAAAAAACCAAACTCCCAAGTTGCTTATCCCCTGCCCACATCTTTTCCATAACAGTGACTTCCATCCTGTAGTTGCTCAGGCTTTAAACCTGTAGCCATCTTTGTTGTTTTCTTTCTCACCTGTATTTGGTATATCAGCAAATTCTATCTAATCAATTTTCAGATTGAGTCAATAATTTTTTACTACAAAACTGGTTTAAGCCACCATCATATTCTTTTGCTCGAATCTGTCAGGCTTGGTCCTTGTATTAGGGCCCTGTCTTATCTTCTTATTGTCACCTCCCCTAAAGGTGGCATTTTAAATTACAAATCCTGACTCCTACCCAAGGAGACTTATACACATGGAAAAAGGTAATTGTGTGTGTGTGTATGTTTGTGTGTGTTCCCCTCTCTCCACAACACTTGATTTCTATTTAACAGAGTATACATTTTACTTATGTACTTACTGTCTGTCTACACCTACTAGAAGATAAGCGTCATGAAGGTAGGGATTTTTATCTTGTTTGTTTATTGCTGTGTACTAGTGTCTGTCTTTCAGTAAATATTCTTTGAATATATGAATGGTATTTAATTTTGTTAAATTGTCACTCTTTTTTTCCTGGTGTTTAAAATTCTTTTATTTTGAAATAATTTCAGAGAAAATTTGCAAGAATTCTACAAAAAATTTCTATACAGATTTCTTCAAACAGATTATCCACATGTTAGCATTTTGCTATGTTTATCATATTTTCTCCTCTATAAATACACATATACATGTAAATATATATTTTTATATATGTAAACCTGTACAATATTCCCCCCCTTATCTACAGGGAACCCCTAGTGGATGCCTGAAACTGTGGATGGGAACAAACTCTATATATACTGTTTTTTCCCTGTATATACATACCTACGATAAAGTTTAATTTTATTTATTTAGAGAGAGCACGTGTGCATGTTAAGTGGGGGTGAGGAGCAGAGGGAGAGGGAGGTAGAGAGAAAATCTCAAGCAGTCTGCATGCTCAGCACAGAGCCCTGTGTGGTATTCAGTCTCATGAACCTGAGATCATGATCTGAGCTGAAATCAAGAGTTGGATGCTTAACCGACTGAGCCACCCAGGAGCCCCAATAAAGTTTAATTTAGAAGTTAGGCATATTAAGAGATTAATAACAACAACTAAAAACAATTAAAATAATATACTGTAATAAAAGTTATATGAATGTGGAATCTCTTTCAAAATATCTTATCGTAATGTAGTTACCCTTCTTGTGATGATGTGAGATGAGAAAATGCCTATATGATGAAGTGTGGTCCGTGATGTAGACATCATGTCATAGTGTTAGCCTACTATTGATCTTCTGATGATACGTCAGAAGGAGGATCACCTGCTTTTGGAGTGTGGTTGACTGCAAGTAACTCAAACTGAGGAATGTGAAACTACAGATAATGGGGTCTATTATATTGTTTATCTATTATTACTTTTGAAGTGTTTGAGAGGCACAGACATGGTGCCACTTCCAATGCTTTAGTATGAAGTTCCTTAAAATAAAGGACATTCTCTTATGCAACCACAGCACAATTATGAAAACGAGGAAAATAATATTGATATAACACTATTATCTATACATTTTATTCAGTTTTTACTCGTTGTCCTAGTAATGCCCTAAGGAAAGAAAAAAATAATTGTTTCTCCTTGGGTCAGAATTCAGTCCAGGATTTCATTTTGCTATTGGTTGTAATGTAAATCAATACATCTGTAACCTAAACTATCTTTAGTCTTTGGTTTAATGTTTTATTAAGGATTTTGTTTTCTTTGTTCTATTTAAATGATAACCTAGACTTTCATTCTCAGAATTATTTAACTTTTATATTTGCCTTGGCTGAAAAGGAAAGGTAAATAAAAAGAGATACAATTTTTACTCTAATTTCTATATATTCATACACATAGAAGATGGAGAATACACAAAATTTTAGCAAGCATCGGAAGAATAGGGTAACAGGTAAATTTGTAAGAGTTGGATCTCCTAAATTAACTGGTACTTTTGTGTAGAATATTATGAATTTCATGATGTTTAAATATTTTACATAATTTTTAATGGCTTTCTGGTATTTTCTACCAAATTAATTAATCCCCTGTCATCTATCATTTATGTTAAAAATTCTTCATTAATCTAACTCATACTGACATAAGCTATCTCACAAATACATTTTCCATGCTGACATAAACTAGCTCCCAAATAAATTTTGCTAGATCCTTTGATCTTTTTTAATCCTGTATTAAAATTGGAGTTGGTCGGTCAAGAAGGTATGCCATGTTTTGAAAGCTTTGGATGAGTATTACTGGTTTGCCTGTCACACAGCAAAATACACAGCACTTCCCATCTTACTGTTGATTATACTAATGATTAAAAATTTACTTATTTTTAAGTGGTGTAAAATTTTAACAGTATGTTTTGAACTATTGGTCATTTGTGTTTCTTTTCTGAATTGCCTGTTTGTCATTTTCTTTTTATTTATTTATTTAAAAGATTTTTTTTTTTTAATTTATTTATTTGACAGAGATAGAGACAGCCAGCGAGAGAGGGAACACAAGCAGGGGGAGTGGGAGAGGAAGAAGCAGGCTCCCAGCGGAGGAGCCTGATATGGGGCTCGATCCCATAACGCCGGGATCATGCCCTGAGCCGAAGGCAGATGCTTAACCGCTGTGCCACCCAGGCGCCCCCTGTTTGTCATTTTCTATAGCACTTCTCTGTTTTTATGTTTCTAAGAAACAGTAATCTCTTTACAAAATGATTTTTGTAGCTTAAGCCTACGCACTTTTATGATAAGTTTTTGAAATGTATTCATCATTTGGAATTGTATCTACTTTCTCAAACCAGCTTTGTTACCTATTTTATTATTAATTTTTCGTTTACTACTTCTCCTATTGACTAGTTTTTAGTTTGGACTTCCTTAAGTTTGTTAAAACATAGCACAATTCTTCTAGGAACTCAACAATTAAAACATGAATCACCATTGAGTCTCCTCATCCCCCCCTTCCTTTCCCTTTCTCCTGTATCTAATTAGATTCCAGTCTGATAAATTTTTATTTCACAGTGTCTTCTACCTCTGTCTCTTCTTTTCCTTTTCCCAATTTCCTTTTTTTAGTTTTCACTTTATAGGGAGTTTGAACTGTGAGCTTCCTTCCTGTAGTAGGAAGTGTTTTCCCTTTTCAATACCATTTTAAAAAATATTGTCCAGTTTTGGGGCACCTGGGTAGCACAGTCGTTGGACATCTGCCTTTGGCTCAGGGCGTGATCCCGGCGTTCTGGGATCGAGTCCCACATCAGGCTACTCACTGGGAGCCTGCTTCTTCCTCTCCCACTCCCCTGCTGTGTTCCCTCTCTCGCTGGCTGTCTCTCTGTCACATAAATAAAAAAAATAAAAAAAAAATCTTTAAAAAAAATATTGTCAAGTTTGACCTTTTTTTAACTTGTTCAAATAACAAGAAGTGCCTTTTTGTTGTGAGTTATGTTCTTCTAACTTACAACTTGATATTTTATTGTGTTTCCTTATTCATAACCTTTTGTTCAGTCAGATTACATTTCTTTGTCCTCTATGTGTAGGTGTCTTGTGCTTTCTCACTTCTAAACCTTAGCTCATGGTGTTTTTTCTTTCTGGAATCCTTGCTTCATAAATTCTGTTTAAGCTAATCGTACCAATTTTACTAATCCATTAAGTCTCAACTGGCAGCTCATCTCTTCTGTGAAACTTTTCTGGTTACCTGTTGCTGGAAATTATCTGTCCCTTCATAGAACCCTTCCAGCACATACCTTAAACCAAATTTCAGTGAAATGTATTTTTTATATACTGTAGTTTACTATATTATATTATAGTTATTTGTGTTTCTGGTTTTCTTTTAATTATTTGTATGTAATGATTTTATATTGTTATTCCAAGTATGTTTATATACACTATTGTGAAAAGGGTAGGTGTTATTGTACATTTAGAGCTTGTGAACAAATTCAGGTAGGGCACAAAGCTAAAAAGCAATGTTAGTATATCTTGTGTCTTTTAAGTTTTTAGGAAAGTCATTGCACATTCAGAGTACAATTCATTTTATATAGAGCTTTGGGGATAGAGTAGTTTAGGATGGTTAATTTTCCTGCACAGCAATGGTAACTTAAAACAGTTTACCAGAAGTGTAGGTACACATTTAAGTTATGTAATAGATACTTTCAATAACGCATTTGTTCTAAACTCTGACATTTGATTACATCATTATCACAAAGATGCAGTGAAGTTGTGTGTAGATTTATGACTTCATGAGCATATTTTCTGTAAAAGTCATTACGTAATAATTTTAGTCAGGCTTTGTTTCAGGTAGTTTTGTTTTCCTACATGTAATCGTTAGCATCTTTTTTCCCCCACTCTGTCCCTGGAATGTCCAGCAATGAACACATGACTCTGGTTTTCTTCATTAGTAACCGTGTGGACCATGGACATCTCACTTACATTATTTTTAATGGAATTTGAAGCATGAGTCTTCCTCCATCACCAATTGACAACATTGTATTGGGATGTTGGAAAATACATCTTAAATACTATAAGTTCTTTGAAAACGACATGTGGTAGTGTATGGAAGGATCAGCTTTTTTTTGTGTATCTGGTACAAAGTAACTACATGATGAATAAAGAAATGAGTTGTGTTGAACTGTGAAAAAAATCTCTTTTCTCATACGTTGTGTTCTGTAGTTTGAATCAGTTTGAATTTGTCTTTGCTAATGGTTAGATTCAGGTTCTGCATATTTGGCAATAATACCATATAAATGTCACTTGAGCTCTTAAGCAGGAATTCTGGAAGGTAGACTAGATGAGACTCCATAAGACAAGACATAGAAACTAGTCATGCTCACTAGGTTGAGGCAGGTATTTAGGAAGAGATCCACTTGCTATTAATAGAAGAATGATTTCCTAGGCAAGAAGTAGTTGGGGTAGATGGAATAAGTGGATCACGTCCCATCAGGGAGACTATGTGTGTCCAAGCATTTAGAGATGTCTTCTGAGCTAGATCTATAGGTCTGGCAACCTCTTGTGGGAGACCCACCTAATGGCCTGGGATTCAAGGATAGGACTTCAGTCCCTGGGATAGACTGATAATGTTAGGACAGGACTCTAGCTCCAGAGGAACTGGTTTACTGGCTAGGTCACTAAGGTATTAGTAATATCTGAATTAAGGCAAGGACTCCGTTCTTAAGATGGCACAACGTCAGAACTGTAACAACTAAGCAAGTTTGATGTGGAACATGATCCATTTCTTTCATTTGAGAGCACCTTGGATCCTTGTTTAGGAATGGGAATACACCTACAGGTGGCCTCACCTATGTGGCAGAAATGTGTAGGGAAGGGAGCCTGTCAATTCACAAGTAATTAAAGGGTTATGTATATATTACTACTCTTCAAAATAACTATCAAAATCCTTAATGTTTAAATTCACCCACAACTCTGCCCCCCCTGCCAAACTCCAAACAAATATACAATTTGAGTGGGAAAAGTGTATTTATATGTTTGAGATGGGGATTATTTTCAGGACTGTGAAATTGTATCCTTTGGATGTAACCTAAAGATTGTATGTATCGTGTTGCATTATTATCTTCTCTCTTACTCTTTTTATTAGGGTCAGTGTTTCTGAACATTTTTACTGTTTATTACTGTCTGGATTTGGGACATGGGAAAATCACTCTTGGGATAATGGGGATAAAATAGATAGACCTTAGATAAGAGCAAATAGATTTTTATGTTTTTACTTTTATCCCCCTTTATGACCCATGCTAAAGGTTCCCAGGCGTGAGATTTCTGGTTTATTTCCCCTTTATTTATAGAGTTTAATTCATACTGTCTATAGTATGCATGCATAATAACGTGTGTGTGACACACACAAACATTTCTACACATATGCAGGGTTACTTGTCATAGTGTTATTTGTAATTGTAAAAGATCCAGAATAAAATAAATGTCAATCAGCGGGTTAATGTCTAGAAAAAAATTAATGTACATTTGTGCAATGCAACACTGCAGTTTTCAGAAAAGAATTAAGGTATTCTCTAGGACATACTGTAGATTGACTAAAAATATGTGAAAATAGAATGGTGCAGAACTGTGCATAAGTAACATAAAATACAATAAATACATAGAAATATGTATGTGCATTTAGGTTTTTTCCAATTTTTTTTATTCCGGTGAAATACACCTAAGATTTGCCAATTTAACCGTTTTTACATGTACAGTTCAGTTGTATTAAATATATTCATAATTTTGTGCAGTCATCACCATCATCTCCAGAACTTTATTCATCTTTTTTAAAACTGTAACTCTAATGAAATAAATAAGACATGGGTATGCATTGTTGGGCTTAGAAAATATGGTTAGTAATATTCTAAGAACTTTGTACAGGGACAGATGATAGCTAGATTTATTGTGGTGATCATATTGTAAAATGTATAAATATTGACTCATTACGTTATACACCTGAAAGTATTATAAAATTGCTATATGTCAATAAAAACAGAAATGTAAACTCTACCCATTAAACGGTAACTCCCTATTTCTGTTTTCCCTAGCCTCTGGCAACCACTTTCTGTCTCTGATTTTGACTAAGTATTTAAGTGGAGTCATACAGTATTTGTCCTTTGTGACTGGCTTCTTTTACTTAACATAATGTCCTCAAGGTTCATGTTTTAGATTATGTCATAATTTCCTTCCTTTTTAAGGCCGAATAATATTCCATTGTGTGTATGTACCACATGTGCTTATCCATTCATCCATCAGTGGATACTTGGGTTGCTTCCAAGTTTGAGCTATTGTGAATAATGTTGCTGTTATGATGGGTGTACAAATAACTTTTTGAGACCCTGCTTTCAGTTCTTTTGGGTATATACTTCTATGTATAATTGGTTGATCATATCATAATTCTATTTTTAATATTTTGAGGAACTGACATACTGTCTCCCACAATGGCTATACAATTTTACATTCCCATGAACAGTTCACAAGAGTTCTCATTTCTCCACATCCTCTCCAAGAATTATTTTCTTTTTTTGATAGTAGCCATCTTAATAGGTGTGGGCTTCTATTTCATTGTAGTTTTGATGTGCATTTCCCTAATGATTAGTGATACTGAGCATCTCTTCCCGTCCTTAATGGCCATTTGCATATCTTCTTTGGAGAAATGTCTATTCAAATTATTTGACAATTTTTAAATCAGGTTCTTTGTTTTGTTGAGTTTTAGTAGTTCTTTATATATTCTGGATATTAATTGCTTATCCAGATATATGATTTGTAAATATTTTCTCCCATTCTGTAAGTTGTCTTTTGCTCTTTACCCATTGAGTGGTTTTGGTACCCTTGTCAAAATCATTAAACCATGTATGTGAGGGTTTGTTTCTGGGCTCTCTGTTGTATTCCACCGGTCTGTATGTTTGCTTTCATGCCAGCACCACACTGTTTTCATAGTGTAACTTTGTAATAAGTTTTGAAGTCAAGAAGTGTCAGTCTTCCAGTGTTGCCTTTTTTTTTTTTTTTTTTAAGATTGTTCTGGTCATTTGAGATCCTTTTGAGATTCCCTATGAACTAGAGAATGGGTTTTTCTATTTCTGCAGAACAGGTCATTGGAATTTTGATAGAGATTGCATTGAATCTGTAGGTTGCTTTGGGGAGTATTGACATCTTAACAGTATTAACTCCAATCCATGAACATAGAACAGTTTGCATTTATTTATTTCTTCTTTAATTTCATACACATTGCTTTGTTTATATGACATATAAGGAATGAGTAGTAGTGTTTGTCTCTTAGGAAAGTTGATTGTAGATTATAAGGGTGTGCAAGTCTTCATTGTGTAACTTCAGTCAACTTTTGAATTTTAGGCCATGTGAATGTATTACTTATCTCGTAAAGAAAAGTAACATTTTGCCACCTCTCTTCAGACACACACGTGCATGCGTACACACACGTGCACACTTGTGCGCACACACAATACTGAGAAAATACTTGTTACTCCAAAGAGTGAGCACAGAAACAAGACTTATTAGGAGGAGCCAAAATCAGGAGTCCAGCTATAAAGAATGAATGCATGAAATGATGATGTTTTTAAGTGACTTTAAATTTATCAGCCTGTAAAGAGGGATCTGGTGCAGTAGATGACTGAACATGTAGTAAATGATAGCCTTACTTGCCATGCTTAGGAGTTTGGATTTTAAATTGTTGGTTAATGAGGGTCACTAAAGATCAGAGATTAAACAAGGAAGTAATGGGATTCTATTTATATTATAAGAATTACTGTGGTTATAGTATTGGAATAGTGTGGGATGGTTCAACAGACATAGGATATGAGCCACATTGTGGCTTAATATTTTCTACTAAGTTACAAAAAATGGGTAATGAAATTAATTTTTATGTATCTAATATGTTATTTCATCATGTAATCAATATAACATTATAAGTGAGATATTTTATATGCTGTTTTTCATTCTAAATCTTCACATCTTCACAATCTTGTGGATATTTTTTGCTTACTGCACATTTCATTTTTGACTACTGTATCTTATATGCTCAGCTACATGAGAGTATTGGCTACCATGTTAAGATGGTGTAAATATAGAGAATCAGTCAGGGTGTAGTCAGGAGACAATATCTATTCTACTAGTAATTGGAACAGGAAAATTTAATGTGAAGAATTATTAATTATTAAAGAGTCCTTAACCACTTGTTATTCAGGAATCGCAAATTAAGATAACAACTGTAAACCTATTAGCATGGCTGAAATCCAAAAACCTGACAAGGTTACAAAGCTGTCAAGGTTACAAAGCATCAGTAACTTTTATTCGTCACTGGTGGGAATGCAAAATGTTGTATCGACTTTGGAAGACAGTTTGGCAGGGTTTTTTTTTGTTGTTGTGTTTTTTTTTTTTTTTTTTTTTTACAAAGCTAAACATAGTTTTATCATATGATTCAATAATCATCCTCCTAGATGTTTACATAACTCATTTGGAAATTATGTCTGCACAAAATGCTGCATGTGAATGTGTATAGCAGCTTTATTCCTAACTGCCAAGAAATGGTGACCAAGATGTCCATCATTAGGTAAGTGGATGACAAAATGTGATACGTTCATACAATGGAATATTATTTAGAAATAAAAAGAAATTAGCTATTCAGCCACTAAAGGACATGGATGAATCTTAAATGTATATTGTTAAAGTGAAAGATACACTCTGAAGAGGCTGCATACTGTGATTTAATTATATGACTCTCTGTAAAAGCCAAAACTATAGTTACGATGAAAGAATTCATTGTTTGTCAAAAAGAAGTGGGAGGGTTGAATGGAAGAAGTACAGGGATTTTTTTAAGATGGCAAAAACTCTTCTATGTCATACCATATTGTACATACATGACACTGTGCATTTGTTAAAACCCACTGAACTTCAAGGAAAAAGTGAATTTTATAAGTATAGATTTTATAAAGTCATTTACGAGGTTAGGTGGATACCAGGATGGAATGTAGAATGTAACAAAGCAGTCTACCTCTGTTGGAAGCGTTTGAAACAATGTCACTGAAGGGAATTGGGCAGGAAGTTGCTGACTTAAGTAACTTTGGAAATGAATCTGTAAGACTAAAATCAAAGAAACTACATTGTGTATATAAGCGCTGTAATCTAGTTAATAATATTGTTTCTGCTAGGGTATGATTGAACAGTTCTAATACTGCTATGCTTGTATACTGGTGGGTGCCAGGTTTGTCACTGTTGGGGTGGGACCGTATCGGATAGTAAGGGGAAGATGCATTCATACGGTAATGGAATAAAGTTGTAGATACTAGTATGAATTTATATTTATCTTAATATAGATAATAGATTGTTAAAATACAGCAGTATTTATAGTTACTTGTATATATATGGGACATGTATTTCTTTGTCTGCTTAAGAGCCTAGAAGCAAGGACACTCAGTATCAAGGAGCAAAATCTAGTGTCCAGATCTTCATCTCTAGTATCATTCTCCAATAAAAGGAACTAGAGCTCCTTGGAGTATTGGCTGGTTCCAAAAATTGAGGAAGGGAATATACAAGATGAGCCTGCAGAATATTGTGCTGCCAGAAGGTAACCAGTAAGACACACACATACACATACACACGCAGATGGGTATATGTGACATGGATGCAGAAGCCAACTAAAAGATCTCCCAATGGCCAGAGCTGAAACAGGTTGATCAACAGAACTGTGTTGAATTATAACTCAAAGTATAAAATAAATTTTGAACAGTCTACATTAGTTTAAATGATTGAATGAATGAGAACAGACAAATCTCCCATACTAAAAAATTCTAAATATGTGTAAGTACTCCCCTGTGAAAGAGGTGGAGAATAACTCCCCAACCCTTACATGTGGGATGTAAGTAGTGTCCTTCCTCCAATGGTACAGTGTGGAAAGGGGCGGAAAAGTAACTTTACAGTGGAGAAACCTGACAAACACCACCTCAAGTCAACTGATTAAGGTCAACTTTCACAGTGATAAATCATGTTGATAGTGTATACCTTTGATGTGAGGTGAAAAAAAATAACACTTTCTTTCTTACGTCTTCCTCTCCAAACCCTTAATCCCAGGGTAGTGATAAGAAAAACCCATCAGACAAAACCCAGTTGAGGAACATTCTGTAAAACACTTGACCAGAAATCCTCCCTACTGTCAGAGTCACCAGAAAACCAAGGAAAGCCTGTCAAAGCCAAGAGGAGCTTAGAGAGACATGGCATAAATGTAATATGGTATCCTGGGTGGGATCCTGGAGCAGAAAAAGGTCACTAGGCAAAACTAAGAAAATCTAAATTAAGTAGGGACTTTTCGTTAATCTTTCAATATTAGTTCACTAACTGTAACAAATATACAACACAAATGGTAAGGAGTTAATAGTAGGGTAAGTGGATGTGATGTATGGGAGAATTTTCTGTACAGTCTTTACAGTTTTTTGGTAATTCTAAAACTGTTCTAAAAATAACTTACTTAAAAATAAATAGTAAATTTATTATGTATTAATCCCCACACACACAAATGGTTGTAAGACTGTTAACCAAGAGGAGTTGAAAGAGTACTATGAAGAACACAAGAATAGAAAGTGAAGGGATGTACAGCTACAATAAGTAGGGAGGGGAGCCCCTACATACCATACTTTGTAGTATTCCTCCAGTGCCCTCTAGTTACAACGCTGAACACGGCAGCATTTAACAAAAATGTTTACAGGTCCAGCTCCAGGATCACAATTTGGGACAAACAAGGGTAGATGTGGAGATGAGGGATAAATTGATAAATTGATAACTGAAACAGGCTATTTTGAGAATAAATTAAATCCCTCAAAAGAGAGTATAAAGATTGAGAAGAAAAGATGTTGAGTAGAGACCTAAGGTAACCCTAATAGGTAAGAAAATAGGGAGAGGAAAAGATATCTGAAAGTAAAGGATGAAATCATGTGGCCTATTGATAGAGTTTCAAGACATGTCTATTACATTTAGCAACACTATTTTCATTGGTAAGTTTGATGAAGCAGGAACTGTGATGAGTTTACATATGAATGCAATTTATGGGAATAATAATAGTGATTGCAGGTGAGTCTATCAAATTACACTTGGCTGAAAGGTTAGATATAGATAAGGTGGTAGCTGGTGTTGACTTTTTAAAAAAAAATTGGGGGCATGGGATGAGGCGTTAACTGAAGAGTGTAAATTCCATCAAAAGCAGGAATGTTTAGTTTATTGTTATATTTCTAGTACCTAGAACAGTCTTAAATATGTTCAATATATATTTGTTGCATGACTGGATAAAAAAATACTTGAGGACTTCTATAGAGAAGTCGAATATGCAACATTTCCAAGTAATGTTTTACTGAATAAGGTTTCTGGGGAAATAGTATTGAGGAAGGTATAAAGAAGGAGATGTCAAAGAAGACATGATTAAAATCTTCAGCATTGGCATTATTGTTGTGCAAAACACTAATTTAAAAAAAATTTCATGTCTTATATAAATTACACTTTACTGTTTGCAGTTTGTATTTAATTACTGAAAACAAATTGTAAAGCTTCCTTTGGTCAGGAATTACATCTCTTAACCTGTAATAGTGCTAAGTACTTTTCACAGGATGAAACATAATTCAGGTATTCTGCATAAAGCAAAGTGTACCTGTATTTAATTTAATTTTTTTCTTCGTCTTTTTATTCAGTCTACAAATAAGAAACCTCGAAAATCTCCAGGAGAGAAGAGTAGAATTGAAGCTACTGTTAGAGGAACAGGCCGTGGAAGAGCTAATGGGCACCCTCAGCAGAATGGTGAAGGGGAGCCTGTTACACTATTTGAAGTGGTGAAATTGGGGAAAAGTGCAATGCAGGTAAATTTTAAGTGTTTTGTTTTATTTACAGCACAGTACTGTCAGTAATATATGTGGAACCTGTTAAGTGACATATATTCTTGCTGATTGTGTCATTAAGAAATTTATCTTTAAAATTTTTCTTTGTGTTACTTATTTACAGCATCAGGAAAGGCATTTTTTTAATGGTAAAATGCACTTCAGATTACAGTGTACTGCATAAAATGACTTGTGTATAATAGCTGCCTGAGAGAATTTTTATTGCCTTAATATATTTTTTTAGAATCTGACTTAATATAAGTAACATATGTGTACTGAAGAATATTTCAAAGAAGAAAGGGTATAAAAAAAGGATTCTTAAGCAGTGAACTAGGAGTAACTACAATTAATACTCCACGATTATTTTGGGTGTGTATGTGATCTTTTATAACCTTCTTATTCTCTCTTCTCTCTCCTAATTCACATAACAAATACTATTAAATATTCTGCAAGAGCACATAATTATTGGCTTATTAATTCATTATAAGGATAAACCATAATTATTTTACTATTCTTTTAATGTATCTTTACATTTTTTTACTGTTACAGAATTTATTCATTATTCATGTTTACTTCTCTACCTCTTTTTTTCATTTTAAAACACTAGAGGTAGGGGTGCCTGGGTGGCTCAGTCGTTAAGAGTATGCTTTCGACTCAGTTCGTGATCCCAGAGTCCTGGAATCGAGTCCCACATTGGGCTCCCTGCTCAGCGGGGAGCCTGCTTCTCCCTCTCCAGCATCCCCTGTTTGTATTTCCTCTCTTGCTATCTCTGTCAAATAAAATAAAATCTTTAAAAATAAAAACACTAGAGCTAAAATTATTTGGTGAAAGGGTGTTTCTTAACTGTGTGATACATAATTGTATTACTCTCCAAAAAATTTTACTAGTATATCTTTCACCAGAAGTGTGCCTAGCAACTGGATACTTTATATTTAGGAATTAATTGGTAACATAGGTGAAAATTGCAATTCATTTTTTTCTTTTTTTCTGTCTTTTTTTCTTTCTTTCGTTCGTTCGTTCGTTCTTTCATTTTTCCCTCCCGCCTTCCCTCCCTTCCTTCCTTCTGATTTATGTATGTATGTATATATGTATGTATGTATTCATTTATTTATTGGGGGGGCAGACAGAGGGAGAGTGAGAGAAGTCCAAGCAGACTCCGCACTGATCATGTAACCTGACTCAGTGCTTGTCTCACAGCTCTGAGATCACAATCTGAGCTGAAACCAAGAGTTGGAGGCTCAACAGAGTGTACCACCCAGGGGCCCCTGTAATTTATTATTTTAATCTGCATTTCTTTGGTCACCAATGATTGATAAAAGTTAAAAATTTGTATTCTCTATTTATTTGCTCATTTTTGTTAGTTCATTTTCAGTTTCTTTAAAATTTAGGTAATTTATGAAACAGGTTTACTTTTAGAACTTTTCATTAGTATACTTTTTATTTTTTAACCTGTATTTTCTTTTGCATTCCTTAAGGGAGTTCAGTTTACTGCTTTTTTTATGTATGTTACCGGATTGATATATTCAGGGGTCTTGGAATTTGTGTGGGAAGGGAGGGAGGTGGGGCAATGTGAGGATGCTAATGATAAAAGAAATAGAAAATTTCCAGTTATTTGAAGCAGTGGATGGAGTGTAAGTTACAGAAGTATAATTTAAAAATAATGACCCTTAGCCACAAAGCTTGACAGTTTTTTATACTTTAGTAGAAAAATTGTTACCAAGCTATAGGTATTTTATTTTTGAGGTCTACTTTATGGCTTTCCACCTTTAGGTGGAAACACCTAAGGAAACACTTCCTTAGGTGAAGGAAGTTTATTTTTTATTTTTATTATTTTCTAAAAGACTTATTTATTTATTCATTTTAGAGAGAGAGAGTGTGTGTGCTAGCATGAGCAGGGGGAGGGGCAGAGGGAGAGAATCCTCAAACAGACTTCTGCTGAGTGGAGAGCCTGACGTGGGGCTTGATCCCAGGACCTTGAGATCGTGACCTGGGCTGAAACCAAGAGTCAGATGCTTAACCGACTGAGCCACTCAGGCACCCCAAGGAAGTTTATTTTTATGTATGAATTTAAGCATTGCATTTCAGTACTTTGCTATCATTTTTTCATGTAAAAGTTTATTTTGTAAGGTATTTGTGTATATAAAAGTAATTTTAATGTATATTCTATTAAAGCTCAATATCACTTTTTTTAAAAAGATGAAAAATATCTTTAATATTTAATGTGAACAAAATCTGGTCTAGTATTTGAAACAAAACAATGACTAATACAAGTTTTTTCTTTTTTGTCCATTGTATTCTCTATTCTTCATTCAGATTAGTCTTCCCTAATGCTATTTCATACTATCACTTATTGCTTAAATTCTTTTGGATCCACATTTTGTGCAAAGTAAAGATAAGTAGTTCAGATCCTAGCGCTTTCCATTATTTGGTTTTAACCTATGTTTTCAACTTTTTCTCTCTTCTTCTGTTGAACTGTGCCCCAAACATTTTCTACTTCACTATAATTTTTTACTATTCATACTATATTTTTGTTTCCTAGCTATATTCAAATCTATGAAGTTCTCTCTATATTTTTTTTCATTCAGCATTCTATTATGGGCATTTTTTTCCCCCTGTGACTTTACCTTGTAATTCTTCATGTTTTTATACTGTTTTCTAACATGGGTGGGCCATAACTTATTTAAACAGTTTCTATTTGGGCTGCTTTATTCTTAAAAGAAGTAAGATATAAACTACACTACTAAAACTAGTTTACTGTTCATATAAACTAGACTAGTTTTATTCTTTTAAAAATAGTACTTTGAATACTCAGCTATCCATCTAAAATGTATATGTGGGAGTGTTTTTGTAACATAAATTCCTGAAAGTAATTGCTGAGTAAAGGGAATGCATGTTTAAAAAATTGATGTTTGTTCTATGGAAGGTGGCACACTAATCTCACTGTTTATTACCTCCTCATTTCAAACATAAAGTAATGATAAAATATTAAAAAGAGAATACAATGAGTTTAGAAACTAAAACTTTCTGTGCTTAAAGTTTAAGATAATCTACAGTGAAGAAGAGGATTGGATTTAGCATAGAGAAGCAGGTACTTGTAGCCAAGAATTTGGTTCTTGTACGTTAAAAGGACTAAAACTGCTTCATGAAGTGTAGAGAAATAGAATTAGGCTTATTACTATATGAAGCCAGGGCCAAACATTAGTCTCCATACTAGTAAAGGAGACTGAAGAAAGCCACTGATAACTGCTGCATAGGATAAAGCTTATGTTTAGGGTGATCATATATCTCAGGTTACCTTTGAGATTCCCAGTTTATGCTTATTGTTTATCTAGTTATTAATAGAGTCTCTGTTAATACTTGAGAGGGTCCTCGTTTGAATAATAACTTAGTCTAAAACCTCGTTTATGGGAAATCAAGGGCTGAGGATAGGGAGAAGACAGACATAGTTCTTAAAACCAGGACCCAAATTGAAATGTTTGCTTAACTAAGTTGGTGACTGGGCCTATAAAAATTCACAATATTATCTTAGAGCAGGGAGTTCTAAACCCACGTTATATAATCTAGCTCTGCAGTGGAGTGACCAGGATGAGCAGAGATAACCACAAAACTTTAGATGGGGAGGGATGCATAATAAAAGAAATAAATAGCATATTTAAGGTGCTGGAGAGATGAAAGAAGAAATTATATCTGGCACAAACAAGGGGATAAATTTAATAAATTAGTTTTACTGAGGGAAAAAAGAAACTATAGTAGATGCCATCAAAGGGAGAATATAAGAATTGACATTCATTAGGCATTTATTTAGAATGTAGTCCAGAAAAATAAAGAAGTAAGTATGAAAGAGCAGCTGCATGACTTTGGTATGGATTGAAGGGTTCCAAAATATGCCAGAGGAAGAAATCAAAGGGAATAGAAGAGACATGTTTTTGAAGAGATAATTTTGGAAAAATTTCTCAGACATATTTCCTTAGATCCAGAGTTTGTTCTCAGGAGTGAGCAGGTAAATAAAAATAATTACCTAGTTTTTAATAGTACAGTATAACTGCAGAACATGAGGGTTAAAAGAAAATCTTAAAATATTTCGTCAAGGAATACTTGATCCTATTGTATGACTACAGTGCTAATGATGTTGAAATACACAAAATAAATTCCCCTTCTAAATTATACTCACAAGTGTCAAAAAGTCCTTTTAAAATGCGATAAAGAGGAGATATGCAGAGTTGACGTGTGAATGTTAGTGAAAGTACTGTTAGTAAAAATACTGGGGCTAGCTAAAGCACTACTTGGATAAGTATGCAGTCTTAAATGTATTAATATTAGCAAAAGCAGTATAAATTAGAAAAATTGCAAACCTCAAGTAATTAAGAAGAGAGAAAAGTAATTAGGAAGAAAGGGATAATTAAAGTAGAAATGGAAATTATACAGAGAAAGAAATTGTAGAAAAGGTCAACTAAAAAAAAATATTAGCAATTGGAGGTCAATACATTTTTAAGACCTAGAGATTTTATCTGGATAAAGGATATTTACTATCCAAGGGTAGTTTACTGTTAACAAATATTTTACTATAATATACCAAATAGTTATGTTATGGAGGGGGAACCTGTCCTTATCTGAAATGATGTGAAATGTTTAGAAAAATCATTTGATAAAGTTCAGGTGATATTTGTGATGAACAATACTCTTGGTGAATTAGGAACAAGAGGGAAGTTCCTTATCTTGGTAAGGAAGATATAAAATTATCTGTATTTACAGAATATATACTAATGAAAGTGTTCCACAAAATTCCTAGAGAGAAAATTGACATTAAAAAAAAAAATTAGGGGCGCCTGGGTGGCTCAGTCGTTAAGCGTTTGCCTTTGGCTCAGGTCATGATCCCAAGGTCCTGGGATTGAGCCCCACATCGGGCGCCCTGCTCCGCTGGGAGCCTGCTTCTTCCTCTCCGACTCCCCCTGCTTGTGTTCCCTCTCTCGCTGGCTGTCTGTTTCTCTGTCAAATAAATAAATAAATAAATAAATAAATAAATAAATAAATAAATAAAATCTTAAAAAAAATATCAGCCTTCTGTATGGCAGTAATAATCTATTAGAACATGTAATAGAAGACAAGAGCCCATTCAAATAAAGTGCTAAAGAGGAAATAATAAAATTTAGGCTGTATAAATTATTATAAAATACTGTGTCTCATCAGAGTGAATAACATTAAAATGGTAGAAGATAGTAGGAGTCAGTAAGGCTGTAGAGTGCCAGCTGTTGGGAGTACAAATCACCTAACCCCTCTGGATAAAAAAATTGGCAGTATCAAGAAAAGTTGAATGACCTGTCCATTTTTCATTCATTTGGTAAATATTTAATGATTGCCTACACTGTGAAAGTGACCTTTTTCTTTGTTGTTTCGTTTTTCTTCTCTTCTCGTCTCGTCTCGTCTTGTCTCTTCTCTTCTCTTTCTTTTCTGAGAGTACTTTGAAGAAAAGCAATTCAATTCCTAGACACAACCTCTAGAGAAATTTTTGTGTATATAAAGGAGGCAAATACAAGAATTTTTATTGCTGTTTTGTTTATAATAGCGACAAAATAAAGAAGAACCTAAATGTGAAACACTTAAATTTTCTATAGTGATTGAAACTGAGTGAACTAGAGCTCTAGGTACTGTTGTGAGTATATTTCAGAAATGCATTTTAAAGGACAAAGCAAGCTACAGAATAATACATTGTGCCACTTTTATAAAGTGTAAACACACAAGGTAACTTAAAATCAAGTCTATGATATTGTTTACTTAGAGAACGGGATCAGAGAGGGGGTATGTGGGGTACTACAACATGAAACTGAAAAAGAAGCAAAAAGAGACAAGTATGGTTATAAAACATTAAATGTTGTTGAAGCCGGGCACTCTTTAACTTGTCTGTCTTGTTTATTTTATTATCTGAAAAAGAAATAGGTGTTTCTGAAATGCTTCCCCAAACGAGGTCTTCTTTAGTCAATATGTTTGGAAAATGACTACATCCCTTCTCCTTTGAAGAGGTACAAAATGTGAAGGCTTTGATAAGGTTTTGGATTAAAAAACCTGATTTCTTTTGTTTATTCATCATCCCACAAACCCTTGATTCCTACAACTATTTATGGCTTTTCTGTCTTCTTGTCTTTTCTCCCTATCAGAATTGTAGAGGATCAGTTTTATTAGCTAAAACAGGTACTTATGCACTGCCAATAATCAGAGGCTATATATTCAGGACTAAAACCACAGTTCTGTCCTCATGGAATACAGTCTCATGGGAAACAGATGTGGAATACTTTAGTAAGAAGATATACAGGGTGGGTTGAAAACATGAAAAATTCACTTAGGCCTGTCTAGAGGACAGGATCATGAAAGGCTTGCCTAAATAGATAAAACTTGAACTGAGACTTGAAAGTTGAATGGAAATTAGCTAGGCAGCAGTGGAGTATTTCTTATTGTAGAAACAAGACATGTAAAGATGAGATCTATACCTCTTACTGTAGAGGGCTATGATACTGTAGTAAAAATAGAGCTAAGAGAAAGGTTAGATTCTGAACATTGAGTGTTCTGATAGGGAAAAAAGACAAGAAGACAGAAAAGTCATAAATAGTTGTAGAAATCAAGGGTTTGTAGGATGCTGAATAAACAAATCAGGTTCTTTAATCCAAACCTTATCAAAGCCTTCACATTTTGTACCTCTCCACAGGGGATGGGATGTAGTAATTATACAAATGACTACAGAAGACTTTTTTGTGAAATTGATGGCATTTTAGAAAGAAAAGGGCTCCATTGATGAATATTAGCATTTTTAGAAATATTTTTCTGTATGCAGTTTAGATAATGATTTGAAGGTTGTAGGGCTGGAATCCGACTTCTTTTACTGATTCAGTTTTATACTGATCCAATTAGGAAGAAACACATGTTTAAATTTTTAGAGTGTCAGTGAAGATGAGGAGGTAGTGACAGAGTCTACAAATATTAAGGCTATGGAGTGATTCTGAGTGATTCTGAAAGATGAGAAACAGGAAGGAATCTGAGGTGATTTCTAGTTTGACTTGGTGGTGTTCACCAAAAGAAAATTTGCATGAGCATAGGTGTTGGAGGATGGATATGGGGAATAATTTGGTTTGGACATTTTGACTTTTAGATACATGACACTGAATACATGTTGAATTTTGGAACATTCATGTTGTTTACTTAATTTAACTGGTATTTGTTGTTGCAGTTATGAGCTTAGTAAGCATTTAAATGAACTGTAATCCATTGGCATTTGAATTTTGTATCCTCAGATATCAACTAAAAAAGTTGGATTATAGTTTATTCATTCAAAAATTCGTTTTTAAAAGCCTGTTGTTCCAGGCATCAGGTTAGGTGCAAGAGATACAGATGAGTATAGACTTTCTAATCATGGGAGGTAAAGGAAAGCCTCCATACTAGTCAAGTGATCTGTTAATATACCATCATGAACCATTGATTAATACTAATTGTCTTAGTGTACTACTAGTACTAATAACTTCTGTGAATAGGAGTTGGAGTTAGACTATAAATGAGCTATACCTAATGACACAATGTAGTCTTCTGTTTGCTTTTGATAGGTAACTCTGAAGGGAAAACTGGTTTTGTTCTTTTCAATATGACTGGAAAAAGATATAGGTATCTTAGGGGATAGTCTGTGATCAGTCATTCTCTCTCCCTGAGAGAGGAAGCTGTTCTGATATAAAGGAAACTTGAACTTTTAAAGGACATTGATTTCTTCTAGTCCCCAACTTACAAATGGGGTTGTTGCCAAATCTTAACATATAAAATACAGAGGAATTCTTCCTCAAGATTTAGCTGGGCACATTTTACTCCACGACTACACCAAAGAAAGTGAAAAAGCACCTGTGAGTTTTTTTAAAATCTACCTGTTAACTTGTGTTTGAACTCATATAAGGACTTTACAGGAATTGATACATTACTGAGTCATTAATGAAATGGATAAAAGTGTTTCATAATAACATTTGAATTTCTGAATGTTCACTGCAAAGCTTAAAAGGTTTAATAAGTATTAAAATGGCTGAAGAATGTCTAAGAAGTATGAGTAATTATAAAAGAAATTCTAATGAGATATTAAGGGAGAGAACAAGTATATCATTGACTGAAATGAATATGACTAAGATGGCCAGAAAATATTGAAGGAAGGAAGTGTCACAATGAAGATGAGGAGTGTGGAGTAAAACCTTACAGAATGCAGCAAATATAAATACTTGAATAGAATTAATCAACATATGAGTATAATATAAGAAATATGTGTTTATAGCTGCGACCACTGCAGTGTAAGATATTGGGTACAGGATTGAAAATTGTATGATAAAATACTAAAACATTCTGATTTTTAATATCATAATGAAAAATTTAACAAACATCTAGATTAAGTTTAGCTGAAGTAGAAAACTATAAATAGTAGGTGTTTAAACAAGACAGAAGTTTATTTCTCTCATATATAAAATACTTCAGCAGCTATATATTTTAATGTAACTCAGAAATGAATTTTGTACATGAAAAGGAAGAAGCTGTGGGCAACACAATTGTAGACACTCACCCATGCAGCAGACCTTGGGTCCTGTTCCAAAGCCCTATGAGTATCTTTCTATCCTGTCCAGATCTCATTTCCCTGTATTGACCCTGGTGGGGAGTATGGACTAATGGTGACAGTCAGCCACATCACATTTCCCATGTTCCATGAATGAGTTGATCATTTAGGGGTGGGGGTGGAAGGGGAGGAGTGCTACTGGTGCCAGGCACTGGGCTCTTGAGGTGAACTCTCCATGCTGGACCTCAGTTCCTACAGATGAAGGCATGCATGAGTGGCCACAAGAGTGGCTAGAGTCTGGTAATGCCTAGCAAGCGTACCTTTGTGGCCATTGATTGCCTGTACAAAGCCAGATGTGACAGAAATGGTGTTTGAAGGCCCACTAGTACAACCAGATGTTATTGTGCTGGTGGATGAACCTGATGGGCATCCATGATTTGGAAAAGGAAGACTTGATCCTGCAACACAGTACCCTTGTTGCAAAAGCATCGCTGCCAGGATGCCTTTGCCTTTTAAACTCAGACTGGGAAGCTGAGCTGCAGTGGCTCTTTTGTAACTGTTACATGATATATTCCATGTACATGCTGGTGGTACACTGCAGGCAGCTTACTCTCTATATTAAGCAGCAGTAGAAGACCTCTTGGAAGATCCTTGATGAGATGGACATTGCTAGGTCTGCCTGTTTTGAGAGGAGGGTTAGGGATGAATTACTCTACCAGAATGATAGCCTTCCCAATATGCACTTCTGTAGAGGGTCGTCCCCTGCTGGTAATTTTTACATGGATAAGAAATCCACTCTCACCCACCACGGACATTTGACAACTAGCCACAGTGTTATCATTGTGGTGGTCCTAGTGGTCATTGTTGGTAACATTGATATCCTGGTGATCACAATCAGTAGGAAGAAGGGGAAGGTAGGAATCAAGGACTGGGGGAGTTAAATATATAGTCCAGCATAGGTCCCCTGGGTGGGTAAGAGGATAGGATTCAGGACCGATTCTTGGCCCAAGGCAGGTACTTCCTCTACCACCATTCTTCCTTCTCTCCCTGCCCCCTCTATCTGAACAGTTGTAGTCCCAGGGTGATCTCTCTTTTTGGCTTTATGTCCCATCCTCTTTTGAAGAATTATTCTAATATTCCTTTTTCCTCTTGGTCCAGAAAAAAGTAATCTGACTGTAAAGTAAAGGCAGACACAGGAGGTTTTCATTTAATGGTATCTTTGATTATGTTTAAAATAAAATGTTAAGATGACATCCAGGATCATTTAAAAGTGATAGAATACCTTTTGAAGGCTTAAATGAAATTAGGTGAGGAACAATGCTTTTCTTTTTTGAGTTTAAGTTACTTTTATTGGCTATATCTCATTACAGAGGAAAGATTAGCAACTTAATCGTGAATTATCTACTAGTTCATTGTGGTCTTCTTGATGAGCAGAGAATTTGGCTTTATTTGGACTTGCATAATAGCCATATTACTCTCTGTTATACCACCACCAAATCTGCTTCTCACTTAAAGGGGATCTTATTTTAGTGGCCTGAACACATTTTTTTTTGAAAGCAGACTATTCAGAAACTGTTAGTGTTTATTCTTTAGCTCACTCTTATCACAGCTGATATTAGTAATGTCCTCTTGTGTAAAAATGTTTGTACATATTTGGTCTTCGGTAATTTGGGGGACTTTCTTAATATAACAAATTTAATGGAATTTAATAAAATATGAAGAAGACATAAGGCAAAAGAACTTGTGTCAGACTGTGCCCCCCCAAAACCTAGTCAGCTTTTTTCCTTTCTTTTTTTTTTTTGATCCTGGAGGAGGTTGTACATAAGAGGCAAATAAAATAAATAGAACTTTACATATACTAATTGGATGAATGAAATAGTTACATCAGTCAAGGTATTATCAAACCAAGGCATGTACCTTAGAATCACATCTTAATTTGATCTTTAGAAATGTTCAGATTTTATAGCCCATGAATTTCAATAGAAATGATTATTTTTTTATACAGTAATCATTGCTGATCCCTTTTAGTGATTTAGCTGAAGTACCTTTAAACTCCTTCATTGTTCAAGTGCCATGGTCATGTCTCATCATATGCATATTTTAAATTGAGATTTGGAACTGGTCCAGGCAGGACACTTCACAGTCAGCTTAGTCCTTAACTCTTTATTTGAGAAGAGTAAGGAAGTTCTAAACATAAATTTCATTCCTCCCAGTTTTTTTGTGTTTGATTATATAGTATTTGAATTACTAAGCTGTTTTTTTTTTTTAAGCATTTTAGTCCTGATTTCCTCCACTTTCTTAGAATGAAAAGTAATATATAGAATATACAAAATGTTTCAGGACAGAAGATAGAAACTGCTTATTTCATTTCATAGTTAATTGGAAGTCTTCAAATGATAGGTTAATATTTACTTAGAAATGGGTTTGGGTTTTGTTTGATGGTTTTTACATGTCTCTCTGAAATTAACTTTGTGGATGTTTTAACCTGTTTTCAAAAATTCTAGCAGCTACATAGAATAGCTATAAAAATTAAATTTCAAATACTGGTGGCTTATCATGATAGATGTTAATTTCTCATTTTCTGACCATTCTATACCAGAATTAGTGGTACCCATCTTCCATTCATATGATTCAGGGATCACGCTCCTCCCATTTTCTGGTCCTTTTTTCCTCTAGAGCCTCAATGTTGTTTGCATTCAGTAGGTGGAAGGGGAGAGAGAATGGAGTAGTACCTACTTCTTAGAAGCTTTTGGACACTTTGTTTACATTCCATTCACGGGAACTTATTGCATACGAAGGTGATCTGGGTAATGTAGTCCATGGCTGGGTACTTGCCTTCCCATTTTCGTACACACTGTGGAATGGAGAACACAACTTTGCATGCCACAGTTACTTTTAGATAATTAGAGCAAAAATATGCAGTACATATTTTTATTTTAATTTTTTCATTAGACAGAACATTATAAAAGCTGCTGGTTAGTGCTAGGACAAGAGCATTAATTGCCTATAAATTATTTATAACTGAAGTCCTAAAGGAAGTTAGGAACTCTAATTAGGAATTTTCACAGCCTCTATTCAGTTATATTCAAAGGTAACTACTATTTTTCACATGTTTAGCTTTAGGGAAGATACATTGTTGTATTGTTCCAGTACTTTTTGATGTCAAGCTGTGGCTTTAACTTGGGTGTTTCAGATATTATTAATTTTCTTCATGATATCCCCTAATCTTCCAAAGGTATCATCCACAGTTATATCATCTTTTATACAGATGGTCAAGGGCTGATCAAGTAAGTAAAGATATGACTGCTACTATCTCTATGTATATATTCGATTATATATATCAATATAATAGTTTTATAAAGTCAGTTTTAGGAAAAAATGGCCTTTATGTACATACTTGTATGTGTTTGTGTTATTGTTTATAATTGTGTAAGTATATGAAATATGGTGTTTTCTTAGTTTCATTATCAAAGAGGGGACCTAACTTATTTTAATGCTTCTGGCTAAAATACCTACTTACACTTTCAGTAATAACTGAAATACAGAAAACATGCTTGAATAAAGGTATTGAGGTATCAATGAGATTTCTCCTTTATTCACCACAGTAAATTTAGATTGAGTGTGCTTGTACAATTTCTTACTCTGTATCCTAACTTTAATCATATGTAAATCAGAATCCTTCCCCCCCACCAAAAAAATTTTACAATTTCTTTTCAAACTGCTGAAGAAAATTATATATACATGTTGATACAATTCTTTATTATTTTATAGGTTTTGGTCCTAAGCCTTTGAGATAGGAGGGCAGAGGAGATTCGTTTCCTTCTGGTGAGGACCTTTGATCTAGTACAGGATTTCTTTTCTTTTCTTTTTTTTTTTTTTTTTTGAATATTTTATTTATTTGTCAGAGAGAGACAGCCAGCGAGAGAGGGAACACAAGCAGGGGGAGTGGGAGAGGAAGAAGCAGGCTCCTAGCGGAGAAGCCTGATGTGGGGCTCAATCCCAGAACGCTGGGATCATGCCCTGAGCCAAAGGCAGACGCTTAACGACTGCGCCACCCAGGCGCCCCTAGTACAGGATTTCTTAACCTGGAGTCACTGCTAGAATTTTTGGCAGGCACGAATATAAATGAGGAGAAAAGTAAAAGATTTGGAGCTGATTTTAAAGAAATAAGAGGAAGCCACTCCAGGATGTTTAAAAGGATTGTTAATGACATTGAAGACTAAATTTGTAGCAGTTATCACTTCATGTAACTGTTGATTTTCTTCCTGGAGCTCTGTAACCAAATATTAGAAATAACGAAATTATTTTTCAGTAAAAAGAACAAAAATATAAGTTGTGATTGGTTCAAGGAACTCCTTTTCAGTAGTTATAGTCCTCTCGAGGGTTCTGAATTAGTTGAAACAAGACAAAGACTGATCTGGCATAGATAATCTCAGGAAAATATTTGTAGATGTTGTGCTGTTTTCAGCATAATTGGGGTAGGATATGAATGTCTCATAACTGGCTGCAGAAAGGACTCAACTGAGCATACTTCAAGAAAAATAAAAACCCTGTATCCCCTCTTAGAACTCCAACCTTCACCCATCACACAGAGATACTTACCTTGTTATATTCTTTGCTAGCTTCTCCTTGTAAACTCTTACCATCTTGTGACATTAAACTTGATTGTGCTTACGTCTTCTCTTTCCATCCATTTTAAATAGATCTGACATATGTTTTTAAAAGACTTTTAAAAATTTTTGTTTATTTCCCAGAGAGAGAGAGAGGACACACAAACAGGGGGAACACCAGGCAGAGGGAGAAGGAGGCTGCCCCCTGAGCAAGGAGCCCAATACTGGACTCAATCCCAGGACCCTGGGATCATGACCTGAGACGAAGGCAGATGCTTAACCGACTGAGCCACCTAGGTGTCCCAGATCTGACAAATATTAACCTATATTTTTACTAAGAAATATATATATATATATATATGTGTATATATATACACATATATACACACACACACACACACACACACACACACATAAACATTGATTTTATTTATTTATTTACTTAAATAGAGAAAGAGAGCACAAGCAGATGGAGGGGCAGAGGGAGAGAGAGAGAGAGAGAGAGAGAGAGAGAATCCTAAGCAGACCTTGTGCTGGGTGCAGAGCCTGACATGGGGCTTGATCCCACAACCCTGAGATCAAGACCTGAGCCAGAATCAAGAGTCGGACATTTAACTGACTGAGCCACTCAGCTGCCCCTATTTTATTCCATATTTCAACAAGGAAGAGTATTGTTTATGGGACTAAATGGGGTTGTTATGTCTGATATGATAGGAACTCATTTATCTATTATATCCATAGCCTAATTTTGTTTTTCATGAGTATACCAGTATTTTGTAATTTAGGTATCTTGATTTCAGATGACACATTAAAGAGAAATATTCAATGCTTTGAAACGGGTTTTGCCAACTTTATGAGAACAACTCATGCACTAACAGCAAGAAAGGCACATTTATACTACAATTGTCATAATCTATGTCATCATATCCACCCATAGTTCTTTTTTTTTAAAAAAATTTATTTAAATTTAATTTATTTAACATACTGTATTATTAGTTTCAGAGGTAGTATTCAGTGATTCATCAGTTGTATACAACGGCCAGTGCTCATTACTTCAAGCACCCTCCTTAGCCCATCACCCAATTACCTGATTCCCCTACCCAACTCCCCTCCAACAACCCTGTTTGTTCCCTGTAGTTAAGAGTCTCTTGTGGTTTGCCTCCCTCTCTGTTCTCCTCTTATTTTATTTTTCCTACCCTTCCCCATGTTCATGTTTTGTTTCTTAATTCCACATATGAATGCAGTCATATGGTATTTATCTTTCTCTAACTTATTTCGCTTAGCATAATACCCTCTAGTTCCATCCACCTTGTTGGAAATGGCAAGATTTCATTCTTTACGATGGCTGAGGAATACTCTATTGTATAAATATACCACATCTTCTTCATACATTCATCTGTCGATGGACATCTGCGCTCTTTCCATATTTTAGCTATTGTGGCCATTGCTGCTATAAACGCTTGGGTGAAGGTGCCTCTTCGAATCATTATGTTTGTATCCTTTGGATAAATACTTAGTAGTACAGTTGCTGGGTTGTCGAGTGGCTCTATTTTTAATTTCTTGAGGAACCTCCATACTGTTTTCCAGAGTGGCTGCACCAGCTTGTATTCCCACCAACAGTGTAAGGGGGTTCCCCTTCCTTCACATTCTCACCAACATCTCTTGTTTCCTTAGTTGTTGATTTTAGCTATTCTGAACAATGTGAGGTGGTATCTCGTTGTGGTTTTGATTTGTATTTCCCTGATGCCAAGTGATGTTGAGAATTTTTTCATATGTTTGTTGGCCATTTGTGTATCTTCTTTGCAGAAATGTCTGTTCATGTCTTCTGCCCATTTCTTTTTTCTTTTCTTTTTCTTTTTTTTTTTAAATCCCTGTAATACCACTCTCTTCTGCCCATTTCTTTACAGATTTTTTATTTTTTGGGTGTTGAGTTTGATAAATTCTTAAAGATTTTAGATACTAGCCCTTTATCTGATAAGACACTGGCAAATATCGTCTTCCATTCTGTCAGTTATCTTTTGGTTTTGTTGACTGTTTCCTTTGTGGTGCAGAAGCTTTTTATCTTGGTGAAGTCCCAATAGTTCATTTTTGCTTTTGTTTCCCTTTCCTTTGATGACTTGTCTAGCGGGGAGATGCTGTGGCAAAGGTAAAAAAGGTTGCTGCCCTTGTTCTCCTCTAGGATTTTGGTGGATTCCTGTCTCACATTTAGGTCATTCATCCATTTGAGTTTATTTTTGTATATTGTTTAAGAAAATGGTCCAGTTTCATTCCTCTGCATGTGGCTGTCCAGTTTTCCTAACACCATTTGTTGAAGAGACTGTTCTTTTTTCTATTGGATATTCTTTCCTGCTTTGTTGAAGATTAGTTGACCATAGAGTTGAGGGTCCATTTCTGGGTTCTCTATTCTGTTCCATTGATCTGTGTGTCCTTTTTTGTCCCAATACCGTAGTGTCTTGATGATTACAGCTTTCAGTATACCTTGAAGTCTGAAATTATGACGCCACCAGCTTTGGTTTTCTTTTTCAACTTTCCTTTGGCTATTTGCAGGCAGCTTCCCTATTTTGATGCTTGGGACCTCTCCCACCCTTGGGCACCCCCGTTGTTTTTGTGACCCCAGGGATCCTGAGCCCACGCGGTCCCATCTGGGATTCTTCCCCACTCGCACCCTGAGCACTTTTAAGGCCAACTTCTGAATGTTTTGATTTTGCACTCCGCTGCTTATAACACTTTCCAGGAGTCTGCTTACGGAGGCTCCCTCCTTCCCAGTTTATCTTCCAATAAATGGCCTCGGATTCACATCTCTGTACCTCATACCTTGCAAAATGTGGTTGCTTTTTTGTTTGTAGAACTGCAGCATTCATGTAGAACTGAAAATATCTGTTTTGCAGTGCCAACAAATTGGACAACCTAGAAGAAATGGAGAAATTCCTAGAAACATAAAAGCTTGATAACTGAATCTGGAAGAAATAAGAAAATGTGAACAGACTGATTGCAAGCGATAAAATTGAATCAGTAATAAAAAAAATCTCTCACCACCACCAAGTCCAGGACCAGATGGTTTCTCAGGCAAATTCTATCAAACATTTAAAGAAAAGTTAATAACTATACTTTTCAAACTATTCCAAAAAGTAGATGAGGAAGAAAAGCTTCCAGATTCATTCTGTGAGGATAGCATTACTCTGATTCCCAAACCAGGTAGATATTACAAAAAAAAAAAAAAAAAAAAAAAAAAAAAACTACATCCCAGTATCTCTGATGGGCATAGATGCAAAAATTCTCAACAAAATATTAACAAGCCAAATCAGATAATACATTAAAAAATTCATTCACCATGATCAAATGGGATTCATTCCTGAAATGCAGAGTGGCTCAGTATTCACAAACCAGTGAATGTGATACATTACATTAATAACAAAAAGGGTAAAAACCATATCCTCTCCACAAATGCAGAAAAAGCATTTGACAAAGTACAACATCCAGTCATGATAAAAACCCCAAGAAAAGTAGGTTTAGAAGGAACGTATTTCAACAAAATAAAGCCCATATATGAATAACCCACAGCTAACATCATACTCAGTGGTGAACACTGAGGCCCTTGAGCCTCTAAGATAAACAGGACAAGAATGTCCACTCTCACCACTCTTATTCTACATAGTATTGGAAGTCCTAGCCAGAACAGTTAGTCAAGAAAAAGAAATAAAAGGCATACATATTGGTAAAGAAGTAAAACTTTTCAATATTTGCAGATGACATGATTCTATACATAGAAAACCCTAAAGACCACCCAAAACTACCAGAACTGATAAGTGAACTCAATAAAGTCCTAGAATAAAAAATTAGTGTACGGAAATCTGTTGCATGTCTTTACACTGATAATGGAGCAGCAGAAAGAAATTAAGAAAACAGTCCCATTTACAGTTGAACCACAAAAAGTGAAATAACATGGAATAAACTTAACCAGGTGGTGAGACACCTATACTCAGAAAACGAATATTAAAGAAATTGAAGGTAACAAACATATGGAAAGATAGTCTATGCTCTTGGATTGGAGGAAGTAATATTGTTAAAATGTCCTTATTACCCAAAGCAATTTGCAGGTTTAATGCAGTTTCTATCAAAATACCAGCAACATTTTTCACGGAACTGGAACAAATAATCCTGAAATTTGTATGGAATCACAGAAGACTCAACATAGCCAAAGTAATCTTGAAAAGGAAGAACAAAGCCAGAGGTATCAGAATCCCGGATTTCAGGGTATACTATAAAGCTGTAGTAATCAAAACAGTATGGTACTGGGACAAAAATAGATGCATAGATTAATGCAACAAATAGAGTCCAGAAATAAACCTATGCTTATATGGTCAGTTAATCTATGACAAAGGACGAAAGGATGTACAATGGGGCAAAAAATTCTTTTTAACAGATGGTGTTGGGAAAAGTGTACAGCTACATGCAAAAAAATGAAACTGGACCACTTCCTTACACCATACACATAAATAAACTCAAATGGGTTAAAGACCTAAATATGAGACCTGAATCTATAAAATTCCTAGAAGAAAACATCGGCAGTAATTTCTTTGACCTTGGCTATAGGAACACTTACTAGATATGTCTACTCTGGCAAGGGAAACAAAAGCAAAACTAAACTATTGGGACTACACCGAAATAAAAAGTGCTTGCACAGCAAAGGAAACCATTGACAAAATAAAAAGAACCTACTGAATGGGAGAAGGTATTTGCAAATGATATGTCTTAACTAGTGGTCAATATCCAAAATTATAAAAAAATTTATACAGCTGCACTCCAAAGGAACAAATAATCCAATTAAAAATGGGCAGAGGACCTGAATAGACATTTTTCTTAAAAAGACATACAGCCAACAAACACACGAAAAGATGCTCAATCAACATCACTAATTATCAGGACAGTGCAAGTGAAAACCACAATAAGATATTATTTTATACCTGTCAAAATGGCTAAAACAAAAAGTACAAGAAATAACAAGTGTTGGCAAGGATGTGGAGAAAAATGAACCACCATGCACTGTTGGTGGGAATATAATTGGTATAGCCACTGTGGAAAACAGTATGGAGTTTCCTCAAAAAATTAGAACTACCATATGATTCAGTAATTCCACTTCTACGTATTTGCCCAAAGAAAACGAAAACACTAATTTGAAAAGATATGTACACCCTTATGTTTACTGCAGCGTCATTTATAATAGCCAAGATATGGAAGCAATCTTAGTGTCCATTGATAGATGAATGGATGAAAAGGATGTGGTACACACACACACACACACACACACGCACACACACACACACACAGAGATAGGCACGCACACAATATTTCCCAGCCATAAAGAAGAGTGAGATCTTGCCATTTGCAACAAGATGGATGGATCTAGGGTATAACGCTATGTGAAATACAAAGAAAATCAAATACTGTATGATTTCAGTCATGTAGTATTTATGAAACAAAACAAGTGAACAAAGAATGGTGAAGAAATAAGATAAAAAAAGACTCAAAAGCAGAGAACAAACTGGTGGTTGCCAGAGGGGGGTTGGTTTGCATCAGGAGTATGAAATAGATATAGGGGATTAAGTGTACACTTATCTTGATGAGCACTAAGAAATGTATAGAATTGTTGAATCATTATATTTTACATCTGAAACTAATATAACATTCAGTTAATTTTACTTGAATTAAGAAGAAAAGAAAATATGTATTTTCCAAAGCCCTGGTAACACTAAGACTTACAATTTTATAACAGTATTTATAATTTTTAAAGACAAAAATGGTGGCATTTTGAATTCTCAGGAATTTGTTTCTTTGATTAGAAGTAACTCAGTTTAAAATTTTTTCTGAATTATTTATTGTCCATTTACATTTCCTTTAAAAGTTTTTAAAAATTCATTTATGTCTATAATGCAGAAACAATAAAAATTTTAGGGATTGTTTTTGGTATTGCTGAAGTGATTGAGAAGTACAAATTAGCTAAGAAAATTCTGAAAATGAGTAATGAGAGGCTCACTCTACTAATTGGTAGACTGTATCATGAAGCTACAGAAAATATTAATGTATGTCACTGGTTCAACAACCAGTAGGTGGATCAGTTGAACAAAAGCAGACCTAAGTTTATATAAGATTTAATTTAAAAATTATGTTCTACCTGTCCTTTCTCTTCATAATTGACAACTGATTAACAACTTGAAAAAAAATCTGTTACATCATACCACACCCCATGTCTAGATGTGGTAAATTATTAAATAATAATATAATAAAACAATTAGAAAAAATGTAGATGAAATACTGTTGGGTTTGAGAATTCTAAAACTATAAAAGCAAACTTAAATATTTTACTTGTTTAAATACTGTGAATACTTAGCATTTTACCATATTATTATATTTCCTGTTTAGTGCTTCTAATGTTTAATGTCAATTTGATATTAATATTGCCACTTCAGCATTTCTATTTTTGTTTATATTTTGATCTCCATCTTTATTTTCTTTTTATAAACCGTGTTTTATTTTTATCTAAACAATACATGTACATGATTTAAAAAAAATAAAATAATTGTGCTAATTGAATAGGATGATCAGGAAGTAGCATATAACATTTAAAGCCTTAGTAAGATATATGTGAAATAGAGGTTGGGAGATAACCTCCTAAAAATCTGGGGGCCAGTGGCTATCTCACTAAAATATCTGGCCATTCAGTGGTCCTGGGCATGTCATCTTGTGAAGAAGGATGATGTTTTCTGGAATGTAAAGATGATGAAGGTTTCTCTGGATTGTTGTGGTGGACAGACTCAAATGTGGCTCCTCATGACTCCTACTTCCTGGTATTCATGCTCTTGACCCCTTCCTTTGAGTGAGACCTGTGACTTGCTTCTGACCATCAGTGTAGCCACGATGGTGTAGGGCAATTCTGTGATTACTTTATGTTATGTAAGATGCTTTCTTGCTAGCACACTTGCTCTAGGGTTTTTTCCTTGTTGGTTTGACAAAGTAAGTGATGTTGGGGAAGACTGTGTGGCAAGGAATTGCTCATATCTTCTTGGACTGGAGAGTTGTCTCCAGCCTCTTGCTAGCAGGAGGTCAGGGACCTCAGTTCTACAACCAGTCACAAGGAAATAAATTCTTCCAACAACGTAAGTAAGCTTGGAAGTGGGTTCTTTTCCATTCGAGCTTCCAAATAAGAATGTAGAGCAGTAAACACCTTGATTGCAGTCAGGTGAGACCCTAAACAGATTTAGGTGAGCTGTGCCTAGACTCCTGACTCACAGAAATTGTGAGATAATAGATGCCAAGACAACTACATTATGGCAGAGAGCAGGAGCATTAACATAGTGCAGAAGCAACAGTGGGAAGGTATCCTTATTTGTAATCCTTACACGTTATACGCAATAACAACTTACTCAGGCCCTTTTTATTTGGAGAAAAAGGCATTAGCTTGGTCAGTAGCTGCATATCAAGTGCTAGGAATTGCAATTAAAGCGAAAGTCACCACCTGATTAAGTTTGTGATAATCCATAGTTGTTCTCTAGGATCGATCTTTTATGTAGGCCAAACTGGTAAGTTTAATGGGGATGTAATAGTTTTTACCACCGCTGCTTTTTTGAAGTCTGATTAAACTCTGCACCTACTCCAGGGATATAACATTGCTTCTAGTTTATTGTTTTAATAAGGAGAGGAAATTCCATGAACTTTAGACATTCCTACCATTATGCCCCTTACCTCCTGGGTCAGAAAGTCCAAATGGGGTTCTTCCAGTTGCCAAGTATGTCTTTTTCAAGTGTATATTTAGGAAATAACCACAGAGTGGGTCCCTGGTCTATTTATGTTCACTCTCAGTTAAACTTGATCTACAACCCCATGTGTCACCTGACCACCATAAGTCCCTAATTTAACTGGTGGACCACAGTAGCATTTTGGGTACCCAGAAATTAAGGTCAGTTCAGAGATGGTGTCTATTTATACATGAAATGTCTAGATAATTCCTTTTCACAGTGCATCATACCTCTAATTAATAGCTGCAAATCTTTGATGAAGGATTAGAGGATGTGTGGTGTGTGCTTGTAATGGTTATGCAAGGTTTTTCTTCAAGGGACCTACCCAGTCTCCATGTCCTTTAATGTTCTCTGGGTCTGTGAACTAACTCAGGATTGTCAACTAGTGAAGACTGTAACTCTTCACTGTGTTGGTTGATTTAAGTTAGACTTCAGGCTACCAGATCTAGAGTTTTTTCTGTTGTGTAAATCAAACTGTATTATGGGAGACTTCGACCTATTTTGTTCCAAGTGGTACTCTAATCATTATCTATTGCCAAAGATCTCTGTAGGGCAAGACATTCTGATTACCAGTACATCCCTGCTGCCCTTAACAGATAATGTTCCCACCTTAACTTTAATGATTAGATGTGGCCACGTGGGTTGTGTTGCCTTGGATGCCATCATCTCCCTTGAAACCCAGGAGGTTTTCTTAATGGCCACATACCCTATACTCATCCCTGGCTTACATAGGACACTAATCACAGACCATTATAAGGATGTAGATCCTCCCTTTACCAGTGTGGTTCTCATTGCTTTCTGGGCCCTCTTATAGAACACAGTGGAGGAGGAGTAGGGGTATGAAAATCTTACATGAAAAATCCAGTTCTATATCCTTAAATCATTGGATTCTTTACTCCCTCCATATCAATGCCCGGGAAGCTTGGTCATCTCAACCTTTATTTATTTAAGATTTTATTTATTTGTCAGAGAGGCAGAGAGAGAGAGCAAGCACAAGCAGGGGGAGCGGCAGGCAGAGGGAGAAGCAGACTCCCCACATAGCAAGGAGCCTGATGTGGGACTCGATTCCAGGACTCTGGAATCATGACCTGAGCCGAAGGCAGACATTTAACTGACTGAGCCACTCAGATGTCCTGGTCATCTCTGTCTTTAAAGGCAACTCTTAGCTCACCAACCACATAAGGTATTACTGTCATTTATAGCTACATGGTCTAAGACGTTAAATCTGGAGTCTCCAGTAAGTGCACACCTATCCATTAGTTTGGCCTGACGTAGCATTATATTTCATCCCCCTTGGTCAGTTGCTTCTAGAATCCACTCTCACATGTGGCCCTTGAGTTTCTCTTGGGTATGTAAGTTCTTTTCTGGTGGGTCACTGTGTGTACTTGTCTACTGGAGCATATTGTGATTTGACCCTGCATTGGAGTTTATCTTTGTGTATGGTGTGAAAGAGTGGTTAAGTTTCAATCTTCTGCATATATCCGTCCAGTTTTCCCAGCACCGTTTATTGAAGAGACTTTTTTCCACTGGGTGTTTTTTCCTGCTTTGTCAAAGATTAGTTGCCCAAAGAGCTGAGGGTCCATTTCTGGGTTCTCTATTCTGTTTCATTGGTCTATGTGTCTGTTTTTGTGTCAGTACCATGCCATCTTTGTGATCACAGCTTTGTAGTAGAGCTTGAAATCCGGCAACGTGATGCCCCCAGCTTTGTTTTTCCTTTTCAACAATTCCTTGGCGATTTGGGGCCTTTTCTGGTTCCACACAAATTTAAGGGCTATTTGTTCCAGTTCTTTGAAAAATTTCATTGGTATTTTGATCGGGATAGCGTTGAAAGTGTAGATTGCTCTGGGTAGCATGGACATTTTAACTGTGTTAATTCTTCCGATCCATGAGCATGGAATATTTTTCATCTTTTTGTGTCTTCTTCAATGTCTTTCAAGAGTGATTTGTAGTTTCTAGAATATGTCTCTGGTTAAGTTAATTCCAAGGTAATGTATGGTTTTTGGTGCTATTGTAAATGGGATGGATTTCCTAATTTCTCTTTCTTCAGTCTCATTATTCATGTATAGAAATGCAACTGATTTCTGAGCATTGATTTTGTATCCCGCCACATTACTGAATTGCTCTATAACTTCTAATAGTTTGGGAGTGGATTCTTTTGGGTTTTCCATATAGAGTATCATGTCATCTGGGAAGAGAGACATTTTGACTTCTTCTCTGCCGATTTGGATACCTTTGATCCCTTTTTGTTGTCTGATTGCTGTTGCAAGGACTTCTAGTACTATGTTGAATAATAATGGCGAGAGTGGGCATCCTTGTCGTGTTCCTGATCTTAAGGGAAAGGTTTCCAGCTTTTCCCCATTGAGAATGATATTTGCTGTAGGTTTTTCATAGATGGTTTTTATGAGATTGAGGAATGTACCCTCTATCCCTACACTCTGAAGGGTTTTAATCAGGAAAGGATGCTGTATTTTGTCAAATGCTTTTTCTGCATCTGTTGAGAGGATCATATGGTTCTTGACTCTTTTCCTGTTGATATGATCTATCACACTGACCGATTTGCGAATGTTGAACCACCCTTGCATCCCAGGGATGAATCCCACTTGGTCATGATGGATAATCCTTTTAATGTAAAGACATTTCTTAAGGGAAGAAAGATTTGGATGTGCTGGTCCTCTTCCTCAGACTTGGGTTTGGACCTCGTTGGAGAAGGTGGGTTTGCAGCCTGTTGAATGACAGGTTCACTGGATTGCCTTAGCCAGAGCTGGTTCACATTTGCTAGGCAGCTGGAAACAACATTCTGAGATATAGTCGTGTTGGCAATGGTAGACAGTATTACACTGGAAGATGAGGCATTGCTCTCAGATGGGACTTGGAGCATGCCAGTGTCTGTGTTGCATCAAGAGGGTAATGACCAATCCCAGGCTGGGGCGCAAGAATACCAAAGAACTGCACACTCTTAGCATGAGAATGAGATAGACCACCACTGATGGACTATTCAGCAAAAGTAAAAAACAAAACTCTAACATATCAAAACCAGGAAGAGAAGTTCCCCTTCTCCCTGAGTGTCCTTCCAGAGCCCTGTGCTAATAAAGCTAATAAATGTTTACTTTGAAGGAGAAGTGCTTGTAAAGTCTAGTCCGTTATTATAGAGCAGACAACTTGTGGGGTAACTTTGGTGCTGAGGCACAATAAATTGGTAATTGTTGTGCAGAGGTTTTCCTCAAATGTCTGGTGTTTGAAACTATTTGCTTATCTTAAGAGAAAGGCATTGAATGCAGATGGATGCTCTGTATGTGGAAGTAGAGTTTGTATATGTTGTGTTTAATTATTGGTGCTGATATTTATAAGGTTTTCTCTTTTTCCTTGAAATTCATGAATTTTCCCTGGCTATGCTTGTATGTATCATTTTCCCATTAATTCTGACAGGAACTAGATAAGCTATATTTATGTTCAGATTTAACTCTTTTATTGATCAGCTAGATTTTCTTCTTAAAATGTTAGCTTATTTGTGTTTCTTACATCTGCCAGGTATTTTACCCCTTTACTTATAAATTCCGTTTGTATATTTTTCTTTTATCTTGAGATTTTTTCCCTGCACTGAACTTCCAGGACATTAATTTTCCATAGTGATTATTCTTTCGTTGAACCAGTAAGTATTTAAATTTGAAAGTTTTTTTTCTTTTTTAAACTTCGAAAATGTCCTTTCCATTCTTTAAATTTTCCATCTGTTTCAAATATACCCATCTTGGCTGATGAGTGAGTCTTTTAGGCATATTATTTTCCTTTGATTTCTTAAGGCTTTTTTCAATTTGGATGGTCAAGTCAAATTATTAGGATCCCTCCTTTGGCACAAATTCACGTATAATAGATGTTGTCATGGTTTCCATTCCTGTGAGTATCACATAACCAAGAGTTCTGTTAATTGGATAGTACTTTTCCAGCCTTAGGAATAGGAGGCAACTCAACTTATCCTGGTCGTCCCCTGCAGTTCCTCTGAGGCCAAGAATTTATAGCAGGCCTTCCTAGGACCACATGCCTCAGCGCTTCTACTATTCTAAAGAAGATTAAGTAATCTCTGAAGTCTCCAGTTTTTGAAGGAAGAAGTAGCAGTTTTTCTAGGCTTTTGTTTTTGGTTTTTTGGCTGGCATCTACCCGTTTCATGCTTAGCTCAGAAAAGTTCTTAATTTTGTGCTATTTCTTTTCTCTAACAACACCTGCAAGAATCCTTAACCTCGCTTACATCTTGCAGTCTTTGCTACCTTGCTTGCTCTAGCAGTTGTTTTGTCCTGAATGGAAATGTGATGGCCAGTATATCAGGAATTCATATTCAGGTTGTCATCTGCAAAATTCCTCAGATGAGAACTTCTGCAAGATAAATATCACAAATGCAAAGACATGTTATGAACCAGAGAGAAATATTAGAAACGCTTGACATTAAGAGGAATGATATTTAAAGTGTCATTTTAATTTTTCTGTACCATTTTATTTAGACATCACTATTACCTTATTCAGGCTTTTATACTTGTTGGTAGTGTCTTTCTGTTTCAAAAGCAGTTAACACAAGACAAAAGAGAAAACTAAGATTAGTGTCAAGTGAAATTATGAAATAACACTGTGTATGGGACATTGTGTTTATTTGTCTGAAAAATGGCATTGAAATGATATTGTAATCTGTGATTCCATTCCTAACTATGGAATGAAATCTGGCCTGTCATTGAAGGGTCACACCATTTAAGCTGAAAAATAAATTTCTCTGAATTTATGCAATAATATAGTTGCATAGTAAAAGGGCAGTGATGGGATCACATTGGCCAAAACTGCTGTTAGTTAATATAGTAGGAATAGGAGTAGCAGTGAAAGAACTAGCATTACATGTGTAGGATCAACCAGTTTTTTCCCTTGAAGTGTTAAGTTAGAAAAAAAATCTTTGGAGGCTTCTGAAAACCAGGAACATTTTAGCTTTTACATGAGGGTAAAATAACAGTCTAGTCTCATGGCGTAATAAACAACTCTCAGTCTATCTTTGTAGTGTTTACATTCATGGAAAATGTATATGATATTGCTAAAAGCTACATGGAAAAGAATAATCTAAATATTAATTATTATACAGTCATTCTCAATATGGAAGAGGGAGGGCCCTTCATTGAAGATTTCTAGTTAGGGTCTTTAGTTTACAACATAGTGTGTTATCTTTGCCATCTGCTTGTCTTCCTCTGAAGCAAATGAATCTACTCTTCAAGTAACACTACAGAATACTAATTCTCTATGTCCTTGTCTGCCTAACCAAGGTCTTATCAAATGGCCTGCTGAAAGAAGTATATTTATCTACTAGAGTTTGAAGAATATGCACTCAGTGTACTGTGTAGAGATCCAGATTGAATTGATTGAGCTTTCTTTTATTTTTTTATTTTTTTAAAGATTTTATTTATTTATTTGACAGAGATAGCCAGCGAGAGAGGGAACACAAGCAGGGGGAGTGGGAGAGGAAGAAGCAGGCTCATAACGGAGGAGCCTGATGTGGGGCTCGATCCCAGAACGCGGGGATCACGCCCTGAGCCGAAGGCAGGCGCTTAACCGCTGCGCCACCCAGGCGCCCCAATTGAGCTTTCTTTTAGGTTTAGCTTTTAAAAAGCTTAGAATATTTAAAACTCATTTTTAGTTACAACATTGACTATTTTGTGTCACATATTTATATTTTTTCTTTGAACCTTGACTTTTTTTGTTGTTTTTGCTTTAGTTTTTCTTTCCCAATTTTTAAAATATTATTTTTCTAAATACCTCAAATTCTAAATACTTCCTCTATTATAATATGATAAAATTGTTAGAACAAATGCAGTGATTTTTCTCATTTTACTGTAAACTGATTCAAATGCTGCATATAATTTTCTTGTTGAGGATCTGTGGCTAAGTTTTTGGAGATGTTCTTTGTAGTAAAGTCTTAGATTTAAATGTTTTGAAATGAATTGAAGGCAAGCCTATCAGTGTCACAGTTTGAATTTTTCATACTTTTTTCCATGATATTATTTATTTTAAAGGTAGAATCATATTATACATATTTCTTTTTTTACTTAGTATGTTGTAAACAACCTTTTATATCATTAGTGTTAACATACAGATATAGCTCATTTGTATTAATAGTTATATTTCATTTGTATATATACACACCCACACACACCCACACCATAATTTAGTGAAACATTGCTTTGCAGACATTTAGATTGCTTAGCTTTTTTCTCCAGTAAACAGTATTACAATATTCATGCAGGTGATCATTTTTTCTATGAAGGAAGAAGTCTGCATATAAATAGTTGTAGCCAGAGGGGTAGCTTTTGGCAGACATGACTGGCGGCTTAACAAAAATTAATTTTTCCCTTTTCATAGTGGAGAAAGTTCAAGGAGGGTACTGGCAAATGGAGACTCCGTGTCTCCACTCCCCTTGTATTGAGATGTGGCTAGTTAACAAGTTCTTGTCAATGAAGTATTACCCAAAGTAATAATGTATGACTACCAAGCCTGAATTGTAAAAATCTGCCGTGCTTTTTTGTGTTTTCCTCTTTATCAGCTGGATATTGATTACTCAGGGTCAACCTTGGAAGCCTCTTATAGAGGATCAAAGAGCTTCTGTCAGCTTGGGTCCCAGAATGATTATGTGACTTTAACTCATTATTCAGATATTCAAAAACTGTGATCTTCTCTTTGAGAGATTGTAGGTATGTTATCAGAAGTGTTCTTTGTGGGGTGCTTGGATGGCTGGCTCAGTCAGTAGAGCATGTGAATCTTGATCTCGGGGGTGTAAGTTTGAGCCCTGCGTTGGGTGTAGATTACTTAAAAAATGAAAAAAGAAAAGAAAAGGAAGTGTTCTTACTGGTAATCTTAAAATTTTACTACTTATCNNNNCCTACTCCCTAAATGAGGACAACTCATACTCAAATGTAATAGGAGTTTCTTAAGGTGGAAGCTTAAATCATTGTATTAGATCTTTCTTTTGTAAATATTTAAAGCTACATATTTCTATGTAAACACTGTTTTAGCTGCATTCTACAGATTTTGATAATGTGTTTTCTTCATCATGTGTATCTTCATGATGAATTTACTGCTTTATTACTATAAAATCTTTCTGTTAATATTTGTAATACTCCTTGTCTTGATTTCCACTTTTGTTTAATATAGTCATAACAGCTTTATTATAAAGTTTGAGTGATATATGTTATCTGTGCTTCTATATGTAAAGTGTCTCTTGTAGGTATCATGGGATTGGGTCTTTTTATCCAGTCTGGATGGTCTTTGTCTTTCAAGAGGAATGTTTAGTCCATTTGCTAGGTTTTGTTTCAGTTTTCTTAATCCGAAAAGTTTTTGTTTTGCTTTTATTTGAAGGATATTTTTTGCTGGGTAAAAAATTCTGCATTTTTTCTTTTTTCCCTCATTTTTATTGAGATACAGTTGACATATAACATTGTGTAAGTTTAAAGTGTATAAATTTGATTTGATGTGTTTGTATATTGCAGTATTATTACTACTTTAGCATTAGCTAATATCCCATCCCCTTGTATTATTTCCATTTGTTTTTTGTGGTGAGAACATTTAAGATTATAGAATACAGTATTATTAGCTATAATCATCATTCTATACATTAGCCCCAGAACTTGGTAATCTTATAGTTGGAAGTTTTTAATCCTTTGACCTATTCCTTCCCATTTTCCCTATCTCACAGGCCCTGGTAACCACCACTCTATGTCTGTTTCCCTGAGTTTGGCTTTTTTTTTCTTTTTTTTTTGATTCCCTATATAAGTAAAATCATACAGTATATTTTTTCTTTGTCTGACTTACTTCACCTAACTTTATGACTTGAAGTTTCATCCAGGTTGTTACAAGTGACAGAATTTCCTTCTTTCTCTTGGCTGAAAAGTAGTCCAGTGTATAGATAACACGTTTTCCTCATTCATTCATTGATGGGCATTTAGATTGTTTCGGTATTTTGGCCATTGTGAAAAATGATGCAGTGAACATGAGAGTGCAGATATCTCTACAAGATCCCCCCACTTTTATATTTATGTTTTTGATGTCACATTTACTTTTTTCTATTGTGTATTCATTAAATTTAAAGCTATAGCTATTTTTAATATTTTTGTCCTTTAACCTTTATACTGAAGTAGTTAACACACTACCATATTATAATATTAGGGGTTCTGAATCTGACTGTATGCTTACCTTTACAGTTGTTGTATATTGTCATTTTTCTTTTTTTTTTTAAGATTTTGTTTATTTGGGAGACAGAGTGAGTGGGAGGTAGAGAGAGAGAAAGAACAAGCAGCGGTGGGGGGGAAGAGAGGCAGAGGGAGAAGCAGACTCCCCACTGAGCAGGGAGTCTTATGTGGGGCTCAATCCCAGGACTCCAGGATCATGACCTGAGCTGAAGGCAGATGCTTAACCAACTGAGCCACCCAGGTATTCTCTATTTTGTCATGTTTTCCTGTTACTAATTAGCATCCTTTTGTTTCAGCTGGAAGATCTCTTTTCAGCATTTCTTGTAATGCAGGTGATGAATTTCCTCAACTTTTGTTTAGGGAAAGTCTTTATTTCACTTTCAGTTTTGAAGGACAGCATTACTAGGTAAAGTATTCTTGATTGATAGTTTCTTTCTATTAGCACTTTGAATTTATCTTTCCATTTTCTCCTGGCCTGCAAGGTATCTGTATCTTGTTTTGATATCAGGGTGATGCTTGCCTCAAAAAGTGAGTTTGGTAGAGTTCCCTCCTCTTCTATGAGAAAGGATTTGTATTAATTTTAATTTGAATGTTTGGTAGAATTCACCAGTATAGCTGATGTGTCCTGTACTGTTGTTCGTTAGTAGGCTTTTCATAACTTAGTCTCCTTACTAGTAAGTGTTCAGGTTTTCTATTAGATAATGGTTCGGTCTTGGGAGGTTTTATTTTTTAAGAATTTATCCATTTCTTCTAAGTTGTCCAATTTCTTAGCGTATGATTATTCATGGTAATATCTTATGATCCTTTCTGTTTCTGTGATATTAGTCATAACATCTCTTATGTCTTGATTTTGAGTCATCTTTCTTCTAGATAAGTCTAAAGGTTTATCAGTTTTGTTTATCTTTTCAAAGAAGCAGCTCTTAGTTTCGTTGATCTTTTCTATTATCTTTTTAGTTTCTATTTCACTTATTTCTACTCTCTCATCTTTGTTATTTCCTTCTAACTTTGGGCTTTATTCTTTTTTTTTTCCCCCGAGTTCCTTTAGGTATACAGTTAGGTTGTTTATTTGAGGTTTTTATGGTTTCTTGATGTAAGTATTTATCACTGTGTTTCTCTCTTAGAACTCCTTTTGCTCCATCCCGTAAAGTTTGGTTTGTTAAATTTCTACTTTCCTGTGTTTCAAGGGAAGAAGAAGAGAATAGAGAACTACAAAGATAGCCAAGAAATAATTAACAAAATGGCATTAAGTACATACTTATCATTAATTACTTTAAATGTAAATGGACTAAATTTGCAAATCAGAAGACATGGAGTGGCTGAATGGACAACAAAAAGAAGATCCATCTACTGGTGAGAGACTCACCTTAGGTATAAGGACTCACATGGCCTTAAATCAAAGGGATGGAAAAAGGTATCCCTTGCAAATAGAAACTGTAAGAAAGCTGAAATAGCTATATTTATACCAGCCAAAATAGATTTTAAAAACAAGGATTGTAATATGAGACAACAAATTACATAATTATAAAGGGGTCAATCCAATAAGAAGATACTAACATTTGTAAATATTTATGCACCCAACATAGGAGCACCTAAATATGTAAAGAAAATATTAAGAGACCGAAAGGGAGAAATGTACAGCAATACAATAATAGTGGGGGACTTTAATACCCCATTTACATCAATTCATAGATAATTTATACAGAGTCAATAAGGAAACCTTAAATGACAGGTTAGACCAAATAGTCCTAACAGATATTTGCAGGACATCGCATCCAAAAGAACAGAATACATATTCTCCTCAAGTTCACATGGAACTATTTTCCAAGATAGATCATATGTTAGGCCAGAAAACAAGTCTTAATGATGATCAAAATCATATCAAGCATTCTTATTTTAGATCCACAGTAGTTTAAAACTAGAAATTAATTACATGAAGAAAACTGGAAAATCCATAAATGTGTGGTGATTAAACAACATTCTGTTGAACAATCAGTGTGTCAAGAGGAATTTAAAAAAACACTTGATCCATTATTTTTTAAAATAAGCTTTTAGCATTTTCTTCTCATTTTCCTTTGGGACTCCAATGGTGTATATGTTATTTCTTTTGTCAGTATGCCATAATTCCCATAAGCTTTCTTCATTCCTCTCACTCTTCTTTTTGCTCCTATATTTAGATAATTTCATTTGATCTGTGTTCTAGCTTATTGATTCTCCCTTCAGCTTATTCAAGTTCATTGTTTAAACTCTTATTTAATTCTTCATTATAGTCATTGTATTCTTTAGCTCCAAAATTTCTGTTGTTCTTTCTTATGTTTTCTTTCTTTGTTGAGCTTCTCAGTTTGTTCTTATATATTTTTTCTGATATCTTTATCTGTATTCTCTTGTAGCTCTCTGGCTAGCTGTATAATTTTTTTTTTAATATTGAATGCTTAACGAGTTTGCATGTCATCCTTGCATGGGGGCCATGCTAATCTCTGTAGGATTTCAATTTAGTATATGTGCTGCAGAAGCAAGCACAGAAAACTATTTTGAATTCTTTGTCCAACGGTTTTTGAATCTGGATTTCTTTGGACTGGTTACTAGAGGTATACAGCATTTCTTTTGTAGAGATGTATTTGCTTGATTCTTCATAATCCTGAAGCTATGTTTTCACACCTGTGCGTGAAGAAGCAGTTACCTCTTCATAAGGGGAGGCTTTCACCTGTGTGTGCGGGCACATTTAATCATACAGTGACCCTTGGTCTACTAGTGTAGGGTGAGAAATGTGGCATGTGGTGGCACTGGGTCCAGGAAATCATGATGTCTTTTTGGTTCAGGCCACCTTGTTCTAATGCATGGACAGACAGGTGGTTTTTAGTGGGCACTGTGGGTTTGGGTACTAAGCAACACCTCTAGGTTTGGTATCTAGGGACCAAGGCAGACAGTGGTCTTGGCCAGATCTGGTGGTGTGCACACACTCAGCTGTGGTGGGTAGCTGCAGTTGTCTATGCAGTGGAAGAGACCTAGTTCAGACACAGTTATAGTAATGAGTATCAGTGCAGGTAGCAAGGGCTAGAGCCAAATATGGGCTCACCGGTAGCTCTAGAGGACCTGGCTGTCAGTGTGCTCTCTTGTGGTTGCATACGTCCTCCAGGCATGCACACTGCTGCGGTGGAGGCCATGGATGGGTCTTGGGGTAGAGGAGGGGGTTGTGGGCACACAGCCTAGAGGACCCTAGGTACAGGTGGGAATGGTGGTACCAGACAGTGACAGAAGGCAGGGCCTGATCTGGACCTACCAGCAGCTACAGGGTTTCTTGGCTTTTTTGGTACACTCACCAGTGGCCGCATATTTCCCTAGCCTGTGCATGCATGCTGCAGTGGAGGCCAGTGATGACTGTTAGGCCAATGGTGCACAGCTAGAGGGGCTGTGAGTGTGGGCACAGTGTTCAGTGATGGAGAAGTGGCGCTAGGCTGGTGTCTTATTTTTTTTTATTTTAATATTTTAAAGATTTTATTCATTTATTTGACAGAGATAGAGACAGCCAGCGAGAGAGAGAACACAAGCAGGGGGAGTGGGAGAGGAAGAAGCAGGCTCATAGCAGAGGAGCCTGATGTGGGGCTCGATCCCAGAACGCGGGGATCACGCCCTGAGCCGAAGGCAGACGCTTAACCGCTGTGCCACCCAGGCGCCCCTAGGCTGGTGTCTTATACTACCTAGCTGTAGAAGCTTAAGTTGGCTGCTTATGTGGCTTCTTGGCTCCCGTGGGGCTGCAAAGGGGTTCAGGTGACTGGCGTCTTATACTTTTGCAGCCATAGAGATCCCGCATGGCTGTGGGGCAGAGCTGGTGGTGGCAAGAGATACCTGTGGGGAGAAAGCTGGCAAAATCTGTGGGAGTCCACAGTGGCTGTGCTAACCTTTGGCTTTGTTAGTGGCAAAACATGCTGAGTTTGTCTGCAGAGTAGCTTTCTGTGAACCATGATTGCTCCTGGTGCTTGTCTGCTATTAATAACCTTCTGCTTTTATTCCTTGTTCCTAGCTAGCTCCGAACATATATGGGTTGCTGATCTAGATGGGGTGGAATCAAAGCTGAACTTCTGCACAGGGCCCTGCAAGGCTGGGGGAGCTGGTTGCTCACCACGCTCTTTTTTTTCCTAGCAAGTGGAACTCTTTAGCTGTGAAGTTCCTTCTGAGCACTGTAAACTGGTGTTAGTTTGGGGGATGGGATTATGCATGCAAACTGAAGTTGCCTTCCTTCTCATGCGATGATTCTCACTTTTCTTGTTGTTAAAATGTCCTAAGTGGACTCCTGGAGTTGTTGTTCGTGGATTGCTGTCCAGTTGTTGATCTTTGTGGGATCACAGGGAAGCTGGGTTTTTTCACCAACTGATGGGCAGTTTTTTTTCTTTCAGTACTTTAAATATGTCTTTTCATTATCCCTTGGCTTTCATTCTTTTTGATGAGATGTGTACCATATTTCTTATCCTTTGGTCCCCTGTATGTACCGTATGGCTACTTAAAAATACTTTTTCTAGTGAAGGTTCCCCACAATTTAATTTTCATGTGCCTCATGTAGTTTTCTGTTTTATCCTGTCCCCTAGGCCAAGCCAAGGCCTTACATATTATGAAATACTGTATAATCCACTCACCTGTGCCCATACTTGGCACTGCCTCTAATAACCACCAATGTCTGCCAATTCAAGAAGGATTTATCTGTCTGGAGTTCAGTTCTTTAGATTCTTTGGCTTTTACCCCTCTCTGATAACTTTTAAAAGGTATGACTTTGCTTCCTTTCAGATGAATAACCAATTATACCAGAATCATTTATTAAATTAACCACTCCTTTTCCTCAAAAATTGAAGTGCTCCTTTGTCACAGCTTAAGTTCTGTATATACCTGGATTTATTTCTGCACTCTATTTTCTTATATTTTCTAGTCCTACAGTATTTTCGATCTGTTTTATTTTCAATATATTTGTGTTAAATTTTAATATTTATAATGCTCAAGTCCCTGTTCACTAGTTTTATTCAAAATGTTTTTGGTCTCCTCACGTGTAACTGGTGGGATTATACATTGATACTGTCACTTTGGGAATTAAAATTTGTTCACCATCTTCAGAGTATTTTCACAATTATGGGCCCTATGTAGAAGTGGAGAAATGGCTTCCTCTTTAGCTTTGTGCCATACTTCCTTACCTTGGTCAGAAAGCTTTTCTGCTTAGGCTGTGAGTCTTAAAATCACTTGACCTGCTTTATCCACTGTCCTTACCACCATTCTTACCCAGCATGTCCTTGACACATTATTCAGCAGAGCTGAACCTTGAACAGATATCATGGCATCCTTTTTCTTTTTACCCTCTTCTACAACTGTAATATTCTTTCTAATTTTCTGTTTACTTTTAAAGTAAAACCTTCCAGACACTAATGTGATGAGACAGAGAAATAGAGTGTTACATACATCAGCAATTTAAAAAAAAGTCCCCTTTTTCACATGGAAGAAGGAAATGTGGTTGCTCTTCAATAGAAGAGGTCATTAAAGAAGGCATATGCTCAATCAGAATGGTTAAATTAATAGGACTGATGATACTTAGTATCGGCGAGGATGTGGAACACCCAATCTCATAAATTGCTGATGGAAGTATAACTTAGTACACTTGTTTTGGAAGATTATATGGCATTGTCTACTAACCATCGACACACATGTATTCTGTGTGTTAGTAAGTTTGCTACTGGGTATATATAGAACAGAAAAAAGTTTATGTCCATCAAAATATGTGACAGTCATGCTTATGGCAGTTTTATTCGTGATAGCCTTAAAATGGAAACAGTGGTTATCCTTAAATAGTAAAATGGATAATTATGGTATATTAATACAATGTGATGCTACTCAGCAATGCAAAAAGAGGAAGGACTGATACACATAACAACTGATAACAGCTTTGATTAAAAGAAGTCAGAACAGGGGTACCTGGGTGGCTCAGTTGTTAAGCATCTGCCTTTGGCTCAGGGCGTGATCCCAGGGTCCTGGGATCGAGCCCCACATTGGGCTCCCTGCTCTGCTGGGAGCCTGCTTCTTCCTCTCCCACTCTGCCTGCTTGTGTTCCCTCTCTCACTGGCTGTCTCTCTCTCTCTGTCAAATAAATAAATAAAATCTTAAAAAAAAGTCAGAACATAAAAGATGATACTATTTATATGAATTGAAAAACATGTCCACTGTTATGGAATAATAGTTAAACCCTTTGAGCTGGGGATGGTTTTTGACCGGAAGGGAGCATCTAGGAGCCGTTTCAGTTTTGGAAATGTCTTATATTTTCATCTTGGTTAGGATTACACAGGTGTATGTATTTATAAAATTTCATCTGGGTGTAACTTAAGTTTCATACGTCTTACTGTATATGTATATTGTATTTACATATAAAAGTAAAAATTTATTTTAAAAGTGTTTAAAAATTATTGTCATACATTTTCTCTGATACCCTACCCCCACCCAAGGAACCTCAAACAATATTGCCTACAAGTATGCTGTATGGACTCACATTAAATTTGCCTAACAGTTTGGAAAGACTTTATTGATAGAGCTTTAAGGCTTTTTTATTTTTTTAAACTCTGTATATGAACTTATTTAGGTGATTTTCTATATCCTCTGAATTTTTATAACTTTCCGCAATAACATTTATACTTTTCTTGAATTTATTCTTAGGTAATTGTAGTTGTGAACAGGCTGCTCATCCATTTATGTTTCTTGTATATTGCTAATATCCAAAAGTTATTTTGTACATTTCTCTTTTGTCACCTGTCTTGTCAAATTTTTTCCATTATGAATCTTTTGAGTCACTTTAGTAGAGACTGTTAGGTATTTTTTCAGCTGTTGGAAAGGGAGAATTTTCTTTGTTACTATTTTACTCATTTTGCCTTAATTAAAAACTTAGAGCATCCTTACCGTGTTCCTTTTTGAATTGAAATGTCTTGAACATTTAAAAAATATATCTTAATCTTTGTCTTTACCTTGTTTATATTTCATCTAACTAGTTTTTCTAGGAGTTGTTTATTAAGCTTGGCTGCACAATTCTATCAGGTATGATTCTGAGATCTAGTAATATGACCATTTAATTTCTCTACTTCATTCATAAATTGAATTTGATTTCCTAATCTTGACTTATTTTTGCATTCCTGACAAAAATGCATTTGGTTATATATGGTGGGTACTATTTTTATGCACTACTAACGGAATAGGTTTTTTGATACTTCGAAACTTTCTATGTTAAGTGTAATTAGTTTAGCTTTTGTGTTACTTTCACCGTGCGGTTTGAATATTGGTATCTATAGTTGCTTAATAATTATTGGACCGTTCAGATTTTTATTGTGGTCTAAACAAATTTTTGAAACCTTGTTACTCATCTTTTAATTACTTTTAAAAATAAAGGACTCTTTAGTTTTATTTGGCTACAGAGAAATGATTTCTTTAAGTAGACACAGATAAAATCAAACTTAAAAAAATTTATTTGCTGTAATATCAATTATTTTGACATTTTCATTTTTATGTATATTTTTTTCTACAGTCCGTGGTGGATGACTGGATTGAATCATATAAACAAGACAGGGACATCGCACTTCTGGATTTAATCAACTTTTTTATCCAGTGTTCAGGATGTCGAGGTACGTAATGTTGGGATAAATAATTACATCGAGTCTGTCAGTCCAACAGTGTCAAATTTACTTCGCCTTTCTTTAGTTATATATAATCCATCCTAGAACTATGTGCTAATCTTTTTCTGGTAAGGAAAATTATTATTATTTAAGGATATTTCATCTTGTTTTGTTCAGTTTTGCTATGAAATAAAGATTTCTAAAATTTTATGAAATTTTGAAGGAAATCTAAGGTTTGTTTAATGAATTTATGAATTGACTTTTTAGATCATAAGCTTTTATAATTAATACTTACTGATATTATTTGTACTTATGCTCCATATTAGGAATTTTGCAAGTTGCTAACATTCAGTATTTTATATCCTTGTCAGTATTTTGGTCCTCATTGTACAGATGAAGTACTTGAAGCTTTAATAATTTGCTTTAGGAAACATAAGTACCAGAATCTGATTTCTTAAGTTTATCATCCATTGGAAATATGTAGACAGTTTTTTAAAATAAAATGTAATTTTATTTTTATCATATTAATAGGTAATTGATAGAATTGATAGATATTTTTCTTCCTAGGAATAAATAAATCTTTTTTTTTTTTTTTTTTTTTTTTTTTTTAGGAATAGATAAATCTTAACAGGTTCTAATGTGTTACATGGGGGAGATCAGTTGGTAAATCAGCATTCTTTGCTTTTCAGCACATAGAGTACAGTGATCTTTTATTGAGATCACTAATACAGTTGATTTCTCGAAGCCTTTCTTATTTCTGTTTGTCACTCACAGTGTTGACATAAGTAGTTTATCAAATATTTACAGAGCACCTGCCTTGTACTAAGCACTCACACATGTTATCAAGACAGTCTCTGCAGTATTAGAGTATGTGTAATTTTCAAAGGAGGCTTTATTAGAAGGAGCAGAGAGGGAAATATACCAATAGTTAAGTAAAAAGTACTCATCAGTGTCATCTCAATAACAATGCTTACAATTTAATGACAATTTAATATGTGTTATGCTTTGTATTTTATATGCATTTGCTCATTTAATATATTGGTTAATAGTCAGATCAGGCAGTTGTGATTTTTATAGATCAAGAAGCTGAGAATAAAGGCTGAGGTAAGTTTTGGACATCATACAGTTAGTTAAAGTGCCAAACTCAAGATTCAGAGTCAGGCTTGTCTCAGTCAGGATACTATGGTAATAACAAAGAGGGGCTTCTGATGTAGCCCAGGCTTTGTTATCTCTATGTATGTGTAAATGTTGGGATATTTGTAAGAAAGCACATGTCAGAGGAAGAAACTCTGTGGTGAGACTGAGGCTGAGGAAAAGAAAGTTAAAGGGGACAAGGAAGACGGAAGTTAACAGATGATGTATAAATACCTAAAGACAAGAAAGCAGGGTGCACTCTTGAACGTAAATAGAGTTTGAACCTGAATCTGAGAGCATTGAGATTGGTGAAGAGTGGCAGGAGATTATGCGATTTGGAGGAAAGTGACTGTTAATTTTGTAGTCTTAAAATGGATATAAGGCAAGCACTGAGTGATGTACTTCAAATGTATTGTCTAACCTATGTAAGTGTTCTGTTGGATTCGGTTTTGATTTTAAAACAACTTGTGGTCTTTAAATTTTTTCCTTTTTTAATTCATTCCCAGGATTCAAAAGACCAAAAAGCTTTAGAATATATAAAGCAAAAAGTCTTCACGACTTCCTGCCTTCCCATCTATCTCCACAGAGTTAACTTCATTTAACTACTTTGTTGTACATTCATCTGTCTATCTGTTGGCATTATTTATCTAATTTCTGTATGTATAACTGGGAATATATATTCTTTCCTTCCCCACCGCTCTTATACAGAAATACTCATGTATAGGGAGCTTTTTTAATACAGCATCATAGCATTCCTTTGTGCATGTGTACAATAATTTAGTTTAGTCTTTTATTAAAAGACCATTGCATTGGGGCTCCTGGGCGCCTCAGTCGTTAAGCATCTGCCTTGGGCTCAGGTCCTGATCTCAAGGGTCCTGGGATCAAACCCCGTATTGGGCTTCCTGCTCAGCAGGAAGCCTGCTTCTCCCTTTCCCACTACCTCTGTTTGTGTTCCCTCTCTCACTGTTTCTCTGTCAAGTAAATAAATAAAATCATTAAAAAAAAAAAAAAAGACCACTACATGATTTGTAGTCTTTTGCTATTACAGTACTGTAATGAGTAATTTTGTGTATACCTTTTTTGGTCTTTGTGGAAGAATGTCTGTGGGAAAATGAATTTGTAAAATTATATCAGATATTGCCTAACTTCTATAGGAATTGTTCCCATTTTTACTCCCATTAGTAATACAGGAGGATGTTTCTTCTTAGACTTTTCCACAAAGTATTTTTATCAAATTTTGGGGTTGGCCTTATGAATGCTGTAAAAATGATGTGCCAGTGTAATTTTTAAAAATTGAGGTGAGGGGCGCCTGGGTGGCACAGCGGTTAAGCGTCTGCCTTTGGCTCAGGGCGTGATCCCGGCGTTATGGGATCGAGCCCCACATCGGGCTCTTCCGCTATGAGCCTGCTTCTTCCTCTCCCACTCCCCCTGCTTGTGTTCCCTCTCTCGCTGGCTGTCTCTATCCTGTCGAATAAATAAATAAAATCTTTAAAAAAAAAAAAATTGAGGTGAAATTCACTTAACATACAATTAGCCTATTTATTTGGTTATTTATTTATTTATTACAATTAACCATTTAAAATTGTACAGTTCAGCAACTTTTAGCATGTTCACAATGTTGAATGTTGTGCAACCTCTTCTCTCTAGTATCAAAATGTTTTCATCACTCCAGGAGAGTACCTCATATTTATCAAGTAATCATTCCCATTCTCCATTCCTCCTTTAGTCCTTGGCAAGTTCTAATCTGCTTTCTGTTCCTATAGATTTGCCTGTTTTGGTCATCTTATATAAAAGTAGTTCTACAACTTGTGACCTTTTGTGTCTGATTTCTTCATTTAACCATAATGTCTTCGAGGTTTATCAAGGTAGTGCCATATATCTGTAATTCATTCCTTTTAATGGCTGAATAACATTGGGGTGTAGATCACAATTTTTAAGTTTATTCATCTGTTGATGGACATTTGAATTATTTCCACCTTTTGGTTATTGTGAATATTGTTACTGTAAACATTTATGAACAAATTGTGTTTGAGTGCTTGTTTCTTGATTTTGGTGGGTAAATATGTAGGAGTGGAATTGCTGGATCCTATGGTAATTCTGTTTTCCTTTTTAGGGAACCATCAAATTGTTTTTCACAGCAGCTGTAGCATTTTATATTCCTCCGAAAAATGTTATGGAGATTCTTATTTCTTCACCTCCTCTCTGTACTGTTTTCTACAGTGGCTGCACCAGTTTACATACTCACCAACCGTGCACTAGGGTTCCCTTTTCTCCACATCCTTGTCAACACTTGCTGTTTTCCAATTTTTTAATTTTAAGTGTCCTAATGGGTATGAAGTGGTATCTCCTTGTGGTTTTGATTTGTGTTTCCTTAATTATCAGTGATCTTGAACATATTTTCATGTGTCTCTTGGCCATTTGTATATCTTTTTTAAAGAAATGTTTATTCATGTCCTTTATTCATTTCTAAATTAGATAGTTTTCCTTTTGTTGTGCATTGTTTAGGGGTCTGTATATATTTTGAATACTAAGCTCTTATCAGATACATAACTTGGAACTACTTTCTTCCCCTTTTGTAGCTTTGTCTTTTCACTTTCTTAAAGATGTTCTTTCATACTCAAAAAGTTTTAAATTTTAATTTAGTCCATTTCATCTGTTTTTATTTTTTGCTCATGCTTGTAGTGTCACATCTAAGAATCCATTGCTAAATAAAAGGGCATGAAGATTTATGCTTATGTTTTTTTCAAATTGAGACAGTCCCCTACTTACTATGGTTCAACTTGTGATTTTTTTTTTAAATCTATTTTTAAAGATAGATTTATTTATTTTAGAGAGAGAGGTGGGGGAGGGGCAGAGAGAGTGGGATAGACAGTCTTATGCAGACACCGTGCTGAGCACGGAGCCCAATGTGGAGCTTGATCTTATGACCCTGAGGTCACTACCAAAACTGAAATCCAAGAGTCCCATGCTTAACCAGCTGCGCCACCCAGGGACCCCTCAACTTGTGATTTTTTTTTCACTCTACAATGGTGCAAAAATAATATGCATTCAATAGAAATTGTACTTTGAATTTTGAATTTTGACCTTTTCTCGAGCTTAGAGATATGTGATAGGATGCTGTCTCCTGATACTGGGCAGAAACAGTGAGCCACACCTCCCAGTCAGCCACGCAATACTGATGGTAAACAACCAATACACTCAAAAACCATTCTTTACCTCTACAGTCATTCTCCTTTTCACATTCAGTAAATTGCATGAGGTATTCAACACTCTATTATAAAATAGGCTTTGTATTTGATGATTTTACCCAACTGTGTGCTAAGGAAGTGTTCTGAGCTAGACTAAGCTATAGATATTCAGTGGGTTGGATGTATTAAGTGCATTTTTTTACTTAATATTTTCAGCTTACGTACGATGGGCTTATCAGGTTGTAACCCCATAAGTGAAGGAAAGTGAAGGAAAATCTGTAGTTTTACAGTATTAGCTTTATAATTAGGTTGTTGATTGTGGTTAATTTTTATATATGGATGATTTTAATTTGTATTTCTCTTGTGAGTGAGGCTTGAGAGCTATTTCTATTACCTTTTCTTTGAATTCTCTGTTCCTGTCCCTTGCCAGTTTTCCTTTCTAGTATCTTCTTAGTTTCTGAAAAGGCATTTAAAAACTGGATTTTAAAACATTTTGATAAAAGTCATAGAATGATCTTTTCTTAATATGATTAATGAAGAAGGCACACTGTCTTTCACATCAGTGGAATATAATAGAAATCCAGAAATATACCCAAGTACTAGTGAAAATTTAGTAAGTGTATCTTAAAACATGTGAAAGAAGAGAGGCAAATTGCATCTACACTGAGATATCATTTTTCACCTATCAGATTGATAAATTTAAAAATTACAAGAATACTCTGTTGGTTAAGCTGTTAGAAAATAGACATTGTTACATTGTTTCCTGGAATAAAAATTGATACATCTCTGATGGAAAGAGATTTGGCAATATCTACCAAAACTACATTTGTTTTTATCCAGCCATCCTACTTCTATAAATTTGTCATGAAGATATGCCTCCAGAATTAAGAAAATACAGGCACAGGGTTACTTAATACAATATTATTTGCTATTGCAAAAATTTTGGAAACAACCTAAATACTCATATATAGGAAAATGATTAAGTAAATTGTCACAGAGGTACACAATGGAATTTTGTAAAAAATTCCACTGTGAAAAAGAATGGGAAAGATCTCTGTGGACTGATGCAGGGAGATTTTCAGGATACATTTTTAAGGGCGAAATGCAAAGTGCAAAAGAGTGTCTACAGTATGCAACTTTCTTGGGAAGAAAGAAGGGGAAAATGGAATATACATATGTATACCTTCTCTTGAGCAAATGGAAACAGAGGAAAGACCAAACAGAATATTGACTGGCTATCTGCAGGGTGTGTGTGTATGTAAATGAGGTGGAAAGTCTAGAGGGAATTGGGGTGAAAGGGTGATACTTAATTTGAATATGCCTTCTTTTAAATTGAAGTATAGCTGACATACAATATTAGTTTCAGGTGTACAACATAATGGTTTCAAATTTATATACATTATGAAATGTTCCCCATGATAAGTACAGTTGTATCTCTCAAGTTATTGTACAGAGTTATTACAGTATTATTCACTATATTTTCTATGCTGTATTTTTCATTCCTGTGACTTATTTTATTTTATAACTAGAAGTTTATACCTCTTAATCCCCTTCACCTATTTCACCTAATTCCTCCCCCTGCCCCTTTGGCATCCATCAGTCTTCCATATTTACAAGTCTGTTTCTGTTTTCTTTGTTCATTTGTTTTGTTTCTTAGGTTTCACCTATATGTGAAAATACCTTAAGGTATTTCTCTTCGTCTGACTTGTTTCAGATAGCATTATACCCTCTAGGTCCAGACATGTCATATGGGATGTCCATCAATTTGCCATGCTGATGGCAAGATTTCATTCTTTTTTATGGCTGAATAATACTCTGTTGAATGTGCACGTGCATGTGTGTGTGTACACACACACATTCTTTATCCATTCATCTATCGATGGACATTTAGGTTGCTCCTATATCTTGACTTTTATATAAAATGCTGCAGTAAACATAGGTGTGCATATCTTTTCAAATTAGTGTTTTCATTTTCTTCAGGTAAATACCCAGAAGTGGAATTACTGGATCATAAGGTATTTCTATTATTAATCTTTTGAGGAACCTCCACACTGTTTTCCTTAGTGGCTCACCAATTTATTATTCTCACAATGCATTAGGGTTCCCTTTTCTCCACACTCTTGCCAATACTTGTTATTGCTTGTCTTTTTGATGCTGGCCATTCTGGCTGGTTTGAAGTGATACTTCATTGTGGTTCTGATTTGCATTTCCCTGATGATTAGTGATGTTGGGCATCTTTTCATGTGTCTGTTGGCCATCTTTATGTATTCGTAGGAAAAATGTCTGTTCACGTTCTCTGCCCATTTTTAAATCAGATTGTTTGGGGATTGAATTTTATGAGTTCTTTATATATTTTAGACATTAATCCTTCATCAGATATACGATTGCAAATATTTTCTTCTATTTGTTACATTACCTTTTTGTTTTATTGATGGTTTGCTTCACTGTGCAAAAGCTTTTTAGCTTGATGTAGTCCTCATTGTTTATTTTGCTTTTGTTGCCTTTGCCCAAGGAGATAGAACCCAAAAAATACTGGTAAGACTGGTGTTCAGAGGTATACTGCCTATGTTTTCTTTTAGGAGTTTTATGTTTTTGGGTCTTACATTTAGGTCTTTAATCCATTTTGAGTTTATTTTTGTATATGGTTTAAGAAAGCGGTCCAGTATTCTCTCTCTCTCTTTCAAATAAATAAATCTTTTAAAAAATTTTTAAAAGAGAAAGTGGTCCAGTTTTATTCTTTTGCTTGTAGCTGCCCAGTTTTGTCAACATCATTTATTGAAGACTATCTTTTCACCATTGTATATTCTTACTTCCTTTGTCATAGATTAATTGACCATATATGCATTGGTTTATTTCTGTACTCTGTGTTCTGATATGTTGATCTGTGTATCTGTTTTTGTGCCAGTACCATACTCTTTTGATTACTGTGGTTTTGTAGTATAGTTTGAAATCAGGAAGCCTGATACTTCCAGCTTTGTTGTTCTTTCTCAAGTTTGCTTTGACTGTATGGCATCATTTGTGGTTCCATATGAATTTTAGGGTTCTTCTAGTTCTGTAAAAAATACTATTTGTATTTTGATAGGGATTGTATTGAATCTGTGGATTGCTTTGGGTTATATGGACGTTTTAACAATATTAAATCTTTCAGTCAGTGAGCATGGTATATCTTTTCATTTGTTTCTGTTGTCTTCAGTTTCTTTCATCAGTGTTTGGTAGTTTTCAGAGTATAGGTCTTTCACCCCCTTGGTTAGATTTATTCCTAAGTGTTTTATCCTTTTTTGCTGCAGTTATAAATTTCTCTTTCTGCTAGTTACTTATTAGTGAATACAAACGTAACTGATTCTTTATATTAATATGGTATCCCGCAACATTACTGATTCTGTTTATTCGTTCTAATGGTTTCTTGATGGAGTCTTAGGTTTTTTTTATATATAGTGTCATGTCACCTGCAAATAGTGACAGCTTAATTCCATCCTTAACAATTTGGATGCCTTTTTTTTCTTTTGTAGTGTTTGATTGCTGTGGCTAGGACTTCCAGTCTATGTTGAATAAAGGTGGTGAGAGTGGTCATCCTTGTCGTGTTCCTGATCTTGAAGGAAAAGCTTTCAGCTGTTTATCATTGTGATGTTAACTGATTTGTCATATATGACCTTTATTATGTTGAGGTGTGTTTCTTCTATATTCTGTTTAGAGTTTTTATCATGAATGGAAGTTGAATTTTGAGATGATCACAGGGTTTTTATCCTTTTATTTTGTTAATGTGGCCTATCACATTGATCTTGCAGATACTGAACCACGCTTGCATCCCTAGAATAAATTCCACTTGATTATAGTATATGACCCTTTTAATATATTGTTGAATTTGGTTTGCTAATATTTTGATCAAGATTTTTGCATATATATCCATCAGGGATATTGGCCTGTAATTTTCTTTAGTATCTTTGTCTGGTTTTGGTATATATGTGATGCTGGTCTTGGAGAGTGAATTTAGAAACATTTTTTTCCTCCTGAATTTTTTGGAATAATTTGGGAAGGATAGGTATTAACTCTTTTTAAAATGTTTGGTGGAATTCACTGGTGAAGCCATCTGATTCTGGCCTTTGGTTTGTTGGGAGTTTTTGATTACTGATTCAGTTTCATTACTAGTCATTACTGATTCAATTTCGTTACTAGTAATCTGTCCAGATTTTTGTTTTTCTTCCCAAGTCATTCTTGGAAGATTGTGTGTTTCTAGGAATTTATCCATTGCTTTTAGGTAGTCCAGTTTGTTGGTGTATAATGTTTTGTAGCAGTCTCTTATTCTTTGTATTTCTGTGGTGTTAATTGTAATTTGTCTTTCATTTCTAATTTTTTAAAGACCTTTCTCTTTCTTTTGATGAATGTGGCTGAAAGTTTATCAATTTTCTTGATCTTTTCAAAGAACCAGTCTTAGTTTTATTGATCTTTTCTATTGTTTATTTAGTCTGTAATTAAGTTTTTTCCACTCTTGTTCTTATTTTTTTCTTTTTACTAACTTTGTGCTTTGTTTATTGTTCTTTTTCTGTTTCCTCCAGGTGTAAGTTTAGATTGTTTGAGCTTTTTTGTTGTTTGTTTCTTGAGGTAGGTTTGTATTGCTATAAACTTCTCTCTTACAACTGATTTTTCTTTTCTAAATATTTTGAACTTCTATATTTCCAATTTCATTTATCTTGGATATATATATTTTTAAAGACACCTTTATTCAGCGTCATGATCAGACTATTACATTTAGCAATCAATAATATGGGTGCAAAAAAAAAAATCTACATTTAAACCCTTTGTTGGAATGCTTTACACTTTCTGTAGAACAGAAACTAAAATAACCTGTTATTCAATTAGTCACAAATACAGTCCTCGAGTTTTTTGCCCATACACATGAGTATTGTCTAAAACATGTCTTCTTTGTTGCAGCTAGGCCCTGCCACCACTGTGCTTGGCTGAGTTCACAAATCTGTTGTAACCTGTAGCTTCCCTGTCACTTCTCTGGCTCTCCTCTCCTGCTGAGCTTTGTTTCCTGGGAGTAATTAAAACCTTCTGCCACTGCCATAGCTACTGCTGCTGCTGGAACTGCCATAGCCACCTTGGTTTTGTGATTTGGCAAAGTATTGGCCTCCACCACCATAGGGGCCAGAGCTTCTGCCTCCAAAATTTCCTCCTTTCATGGGTCCAAAATTTGAGGGTTGATTGTTGTAATTGCCAAAATCATTATAGCTTCTGCCACCTCCAAAGTTGCTTCCATCATTACCAAATCCGTTATCCCATCCCAACTGCCACCATATCCACCACCACCTCAACTGCTGCCAAAGCCACCTCACCCATTGAAGTTCCCTCCATGACCAAAGTTGTCATTCCCACCAAAACCACCTCCATGACCACCACCAAAGTTTCCAGAACCACTTCGACCTCTTTGGCTGGATGAAGCACTAGCCATCTCTTGCTTAGTCAGGGCTTTCCTTACTTCACAGTTGTGGCCATTCACAGTATGGTATTTTTGAATGACAATCTTGTCTACAGAGTCGTGGTCATCAAATGTTACAAAAGCAAAACCTCTCTTTTTGCCACTGCCTCGGTCAGTCATGATCTCAGTCACTTCAATTTTCCCATACTGTTCAAAATAATCTCCTAAATGGTGTTCTTCAGTGTCTTCTTTAATGCCACCAACAAAAATCTTTTTCACAATTAAATGGACACCAGGTCTTTGAGAATCTTCTCTTGAGACAGCCCTCTTTGGTTCCACAGCTCTTCCATCCACCTTGTGTGGCCTTGCATTCATGGCTGCATCCACCTCCTCCACAGTGGCATACGTGACAAACCCAGAGCCTCTGGAGCGCTTGGTGTTGGATCTCTCATTACCACACAGTCCGTAAGCGTTCCCCATTGCTCAAAATGGCTCCTCAGACTCGCATCGGTTGTTTCAAAGCTCAAACCTCCGATGAAGAGCTTCTGCAGCTGTTCAGGCTCTTTGGGAGACTCTGACTTAGACATGATGGTGGTGGGAGGGGAGACTTTAACGATGCTTACTCGCAGCGTCCACGGGCAGAAAGGAGTAATCTAACGAAAGTATCTCTATCTCGGATATTTTCTGATGTACTTTTTTATTTCTTTGTTGACCCATTGGTTGTTTAGTAGAATGTTGTTTAGCCTCCAGGTGTTTGTGTTTTTTTCAAGGTTTTTTTTTTTCTTGTAATTATTAGTTTCATAGTCTTATGATTGGAAAAGATGCTTGGTATGATTTCAGTCTTATTAAATTTATTGAGACTTGTTTTGTGGCCTAACATGTGACCTATCTTGGAGAATCTTCTCTATGCACTTGAAAACTGTGTATTCTACTAAATTTTGGTGGAATGTTCTGTATATATCTGTTAAGGCCATCTCATCTATTGTGCTGTTCAGAGACGGTGTTTCCTTATTGAATTTCTGGTTGAATGATTTATCCTGTGATATAAGTGATGTGTTAAAGTCCTCTACTATTATTGCATCAGTGTCCGTTTCTCCTTTTATATCTCTAAATATTTGCTTAATGTATCTTGGTGCTCCTGTGTTCAGTACATAGATATTTAAAATTGTTATATTTTCTTGCTGGATTTATCCCTTTATCATTAGGTATTGCCTTTCTTTGTTGCTTCCATCTTTGTTTTGAAGTCTGTTTTGTTTGATATAAATATTGCTACCACAGCTTTTATTTGAGGGGGTCTTCTATTTGCATAGAATATCTTTTTCTCTTTATTCACTTTCAGTGTGCAGGTGTTTTTAGGTCTGAAGTGAGTCTCTTGTAGTCAGCAAGCATATAGATGGGTCTTTTTTAGTTTACGTTTGTCCTGTCTTTTGATTAGATCAATTCAGTCCATTTGCATTTAATGTGGTTATTGATAAGTATGTTCTTAATACTGTTTTGTTAACTATTTTCTGGTTGTTTTTGTAGTTCTATTTTGTTCCTGTCTTCTCTTATTCTCTTGCCTGTTGATTTGATGACTTTCTTTAGCATTAGGCTTTTTTCTTTGTCTTTATTTTTTTATGTCTATTGTAGGTTTGGTTTGTGGTTATCATGAGCTTCGTATATAACATCCTATATATGTAACTGTTTATTTTAAGTTGATGGTTACTTAAGTTTGAACACATTCTAAAAGCATTACATTTTTACTTCCCCTTCCATGTTTTATGTATACAATGTCATATTTTACATCTTTGTATTTTGTGTATTCCTTAATGAATTATTGTAGGTAAAATTGATTTTAGTGTTTTTGTCTTTTAACCCTCGTACTAGCTCGATAAGTATTGATCTACTTCATTTACTGCGTTTTTACTTTTCCAGTGAGATCTTTTCTTTTCACAATTTTTATACTTCTAGTGGTTTTTTCTTTTCCACTTAACAAAGTTCCTCTAGAATTTTAAGACTCATTTAGTGATGAGGAACTCCTTTAAACTTTAGTCTGGGAAACTCTTTATCTTTCCTTCAGTTCTGAATGATAACCTTGCCAGGTAGAATATTCTTGGTTGTAGTTTTTTCCCTTCAGCACTTTGATTATATCACACAACTTCTTTTGGCTTGCAAAGTTTTTCTTGAAAAATCGGTGTCCTTGTATGTAACTAATTGCTTTTCTCTTATTCCTTTTAGGATATTCTTTAAATTTTGCATTTTAGTTATTTTCTTACTGTGGATCTACTTGGGATTCATCTTGTATGGGGCTCTCTTTTCTGTCTGTACCTGGATGTCTGTTTCCTTTTCCAGGTTAGCGAGGTTTTCAGCTATTAATTTTTCAAATCAGCTTTTTGCCTTTTTCTGTCTTCCTTTGGGACTCTTATGTGAATGTTGGTACTCTTGACATTTAACCAGGGTTCCCTTAATTTACTCTCAGTTTTTAAATTCTTTTTTTTTTTTTTTTTTTAAAGATTTTATTTATTTATTTGACAGAGATAGAGACAGCCAGCGAGAGAGGGAACACAAGCAGGGGGAGTGGGAGAGGAAGAAGCAGGCTCATAGCGGAGGAGCCTGATGTGGGGCTCGATCCCAGAACGCCGGGATCACGCCCTGAGCCGAAGGCAGACGCTTAACCGCTGTGCCACCCAGGCGCCCCTTAAATTCTTTTTTCTTTTTGCTGTTCAGTCTGAATGTCTTCCAGATCACCGATCCATTCTAAATCTTCTAGTCTGCTGTTGAATCCATCTAGTGTATTTTTCATTTCAGTTACCGTATTCTTTGGCTTTGATTGGTTCTTTTTTATATTTTCTATCTCTTTGTTGAAGTTCTCACCGAGTTCACCCACTCTTGTCTCAAGTCCGGTGAGAAAGTTTATGACCATTATTTTGAATTCTTTGCCAGGTAGATTGTTTATCACCATTTCATTTAGTTGTTTTTTTGAGATATTGTCTTGCTTTTTCATTTTTCTGTCTCTTCATTTTGTCTTATTCTGTGTGTTTTGTTTCTGTGTATTAGGTAGGTCAGGTACATCTCCTAGTCTTGAAAGTAGTGACCCCTTCCCAGGGCAAGAGTTGCTTTGGAAGGGTGCCAGGCCTGGCCAGGGCTGCCTGTCAAGTGGACAGGGCAATAGTCACTTTGTGGGGACACTGGTTTCAACTGAGATTGCCTGCTGGGTGTGACTGAGCCAAGAGGCGCTTTGGTGGATGCCAGCTGGTGCCAGTCCCCAAAGGATCGCCAGGGCATGACATGGGGTGCCAACAAGACAGATGGATAGTGTCCGAACTGGCTCTTCTCATCTCATTGGTCTACCTAGGCTGAAGGAGAGCCGGAAAAATGGTGCCTGCCAGCACTTCCACTTCTGAAGAAAGTTCCTACAGATTCCTGCTGTTTTGGCACATGCCCTAAAATTAGTCAGTAAGTTGTCTTTGTGATACAGGGGCTTTGCAAACTGCTGTCTCAGTGCTGGATCTCAGAATGAGTGATATACTAACCCATTAGGGCATTGTCTCAATTTCCTGTAGCACTCCTGCTCTTTTAGAGTTAAGCCCTTTTTCAAAAGGGCTTTTTCAAAGCCAGACACTAATGGGGCCTCATCTTCCTCATGTAGTTCTCCAGGGTGGGGATGTGCCTGATACGAGCCTTGATCCCCTCAGTCCTCAGGTAATACTTCTGTGCCTATGATATCCTTCTTGCTTGTTGGGCTGTTTTACTTTGTTTTTTTTTTTTTTGTTGTTTGTTTCTGATTGGATTTTTGCCCCTCCTATCCTTCTTAAGGTGGTTTTTTCTTTATTTCTTTAGCCCTGGAATAGCTGTTTGGGCTTTAGGTCGTTTTCAGAGTGAGTTATAGTATATATAGTTGTAGCCTTGGTATGTCTGTAGGAGGAACTTAGTTCGGGATCCTCATACTTTGGTATCTTCCCAAGGTCCTGGAATGTACTTTGGAATAGTCCTGACTTTTAGAGTTACCTTAATGTTTCACATACTCAGAAAAGCCAAAGAACAGTTGTAAGGAAAATCCTAAATTGTATGCAGATGAAATAGATAACCATATACTTTGCCATACCATAAATAACATACCCACACTGAAGAGTGTTAAAAAATACTAAGTAAAGTAACTTTTGAATTCAATTTTTGGGCTTTAAAACTAATGGAGAATGTTTGAGGAAGAACACAGTATTTGCCTAGTCTCAAAATGTCTTCTTGCAAGTTGTCTGTTATTTACAATGGGTAAAATAATAACCTTATAGTGTATAAACAATAGGTACTACCATAACCAAATGAAGAAAGCAAATATTTCCGGTTGTTGACCTAGTTAATAACATGTGCTTCCTAGAGTGCACTTAGAAGAACTTCACTTCACTTCCATGGTTTTCTTGCTCAAAGTGCAGAGCCTAAATCTACTCACGGGGAAACATCAGGCAAGCTCACATTGAGATATATTCTTTAAAATTACTGTACTCCTTAAAAAATCAGTTGTGAAATACAGCTTAATGACTCAGAAACTGTTAGATTAAAGACTAAAGAAACATGACAACTCAATGCAGTGCACAATATTAGATTTTTCTTTTGACATAATGGATGTTATTGAGACAAGCACTGAAATCTGAATTAATTCTGTGGCTTAGAACATATGTATCACTGTGTCATTGTTAATTTCATGATTCTGATGATTATACTGTGGTTGTATAAGAAATTGTTTTCATTGGGGAAAATACACACTGAAGTATTAAAGAATAAAGGGATACATGGAGAGTGAAAGAAGGATGAAACAAATGTAAAATATTTACATCTGGGAATTCAGAAATGCTCTGTACCTTTCTTACAACTTTTGTGTAAAAGTCTGAAAGTCAAAGTAAAAAAAATGAAAGGGAAAAAAGTTTTTAAATCATAAAACTAACATTATGCTCAAGGGAAACTGGTGGAGTCCTTTTCACAAAGTCAGACAAGGCAAAGTAACCCACTCACAACTCCTCTTTGATACTATGTTGATGATACAAGTTAACACATTTAGACAATGAAATGAAGTAAGTATGGTATCTAATTCAAAATACTGTTGAATGTTTAGAAAGTTCAAGAGAATTTGCAATATTAATACAAGCAGTAAAATAATTCAATAAATTATTGGGCTTATAAAGTCAATATAGATAAATTAATATATTTTGTTTATATAAGAATAGCCAGTTAAGTAATGGAATAAAAGACCCCCACTTCTTTAAAGTTTTTATTTAAATTCCAGTTAGTTAATATATAGTGTAATATGAATTTCTGATGTACAATATAGTGATTCAGCACTTCCATACAACACCTAGTGCTTCTCACAGTAAGTGCATGCCTTAATCCTCATCACTTATTTCTTTTTTTTTTTAATTTTATTTATTTATTTATTTATTTATTTATTTATTTATTTGACAGAGAATGAGAGAGACAGCCAGTGAGAGAGGGAACGCAGGCAGGGGGAGTGGGAGAGGAAGAAGCAGGCTCCCAGTGGAGGAGCCTGATGTGGGGCTCCATCCCAGGACTCTGGGATCATGCCCTGAGCCAAAGGCAGACGCTTAACAACTGAGCCACCCAGGCGCCCCTCTCATCACTTATTTCACACACACCTCCCCCACCTCCCCTCTCATAACCATCAGTTCTCTATAGTTAAGAGTCTGTTGTTTGGTTTTCCTCTCTTTCTCTTTTCTTTTACCCTTTGCTTGTTTGTTTTGTTTCTTAAATTCCAGGTATGAGTGAAATTATATGGTATTTGTATTTCTTTGACTGACTTATTTTCCTTAGCATAGTACTTTCTGGCTCCAATCCATGTTGTTGCAAATGGCAAGATTTCATTCCTTTTTATAGCTGAGTAATATTCCATTGTATATATATACCACATCTTTATTTATTCATCAATCGATAGACACTTGGGCTGTTTCCATAATTTGGCTCTTGTAGAAAATGGTGCTATAAACGGAGGTGCATGTATCCTTTTGAATTTGTATTTTTGTATCCTTTGGGTAAATACCTAATAGCACAATTCCTGGATCCTAGGGTAGTTTTATTTTTAACTTTTCAAGGAACCTCCATACTGTTTTCCTGAGTGGCTATACCAATTTGCATTCCTACCAACAGTGCAAGAGGGTTCCCCTTTCTCCACATCCTTACCAACACCTGTTGTTTCTTTTGTTGTTGATTTTAGCCATTCTGACATGTGTGAGGTGGTATCTCATTATAGTTTTGGTTTGTATTTCTCTGATGAATGATGTTAAGAATCTTTTATTTATCTGTTGGCCATCTACATGTCTTTTTTTCAGAGGATGTCTATTCATGTCTTCTGTCCATTTTTTAATTGGAGTGTTTGTTTTTTTGGGTGTTGAGTTTTGTAAATGCTTTGTATGTTTGGATATGTCATTTGCAAATTTCTTCTCCTATTCCATAGGTTGCCTTTATCTGATATATCATTTGCAAATATCTTTTCTCATTCCATAGTTGCCTTGTAGTTTGATTGTTTCCTTTTCTGTGCAGAAGCTTTTTATTTTGATGAAGTCCCAATAGTTCATTTTTGCTTTTGTTTCTCTTGCCTCAGGAGACATATCTAGAACTAAGTTGCTACGGCTGATGTCTAAGAGGTTATTGCTTGTGTTCTCTAGGATTTTGATGGTTTCCTGTTTCACATTTAGGTTTTTCATCTGTTTTGAATTTTATTTTTGTGTATGGTGTGAGAAAGTGATCCAGTTTCATTCTTTTGCATGCTGTTGTCCAGTTTTCCTAACACCATTTTTAGAAGAGATTCCCCCCCTCCATTGAATATTCTTTCCCGTTTTGTTGAAGATTAATTGACCATATGGTTGTGGGTTCATTTCTTGGTTTTCTGTTCTGTTCCACTGATCTGTTTTTGTACCATACTGTTTTGATCACTACAGCTTTGTAATATAACTTAAAGTTCAAAATTGTGGTGCTTCCAACTTTGCTTTTCATTTTCAAGATTGCTTTGGCTATTCGAGGTCTTTTGTGGTTCCATATAAATTTTACGATTGTTTGTTCTAGTCTGTGAAAAATGCTGTTGGTGTTTTGATAGGGATTGTGTTAAATGTGTAGATTTCTTTGGGTAGCATAGACATTTTAATAATATTTGTTCCTCCAATCCATGAGCATGGAATGTCTTTCCATTTGTTTGTGTCATCTTCAGTTTCTTTCATCAGTGTTTTACAATTTTCAGAGTACAGGTAATAGATTCTCCCCCCCCCCACCTTTTTAAGATTTTATTTATTTATTTGAGAGAGAGAGAGAGAAAGAGAGTGCATGCATGATGGGGGGAGGGGCAAAGGGAGAGGCACAATCAGACTCCCTGTTGAGCTTGATTCCATGACCCCAAGATCACAACTTGAGCCAAAGTTAGACGCTTAACTGACTTTGCCACCGCGGGCGCCCCTAAACTCCCTTTTTAAGATACAAATGGGAAAAGTGTTGGAAATTATTCAGTTGTACTCTTCACTTGATTGTATATATGAAGTTGAATTTCTAATGCATCAACGATTTAAATATAAAATCAACAAATAGCAGAAACAAAGACAGAAACGATAGATACCAGTAAGAAGAAAAGCACCAGAAGTAAACATGGAAGAATTCCTTTATTAAGTGGGAAAATCTTTTATTGATGTGACTCACAATTAATTTTGACTCATAATCTGTAAAAGAAAATAAAAATATATATAAAAACATATAAACCAAAAATTGGTAAGTTAAAAGAACGCTAAAATATGTACTGCAAACTTTACATGGAGGGCGCAAATAAGGACAGTCAAAAGATAGAACAAATGGGGAAAATTGTTTTTTATTACAAAGGCCAATCACTCTATTATATATTTGAGGTAAGACTTGTGTTGAAATCTTTGCATTGGACTCCTTGTGTTGAAAAGCGTTTCTCAAATTTATATTGGTATTCTGTTATATCAGCCCATTTTTTTCTAAAACTATGTAATACAAGAGCAAAACGATATTAAACAATCCACTGAAGTGGGATGAGAATCAGAGAAGGGAATAAAAACCACAAACCTTTTTTTTCTAGTTCCTGGCTAGAAGGGACACCCCCTCCAATGGCATGACAAATTGTAATGTCATGTCATGAGTAAAGAGTCTGGGAAGCCCCTCTTTCTTGTGGCTCTAGTATCATTATGTTCTCATTTTTACCCTGTAGTCTAGTGGATGTTATTGGCTTCCTACTTTAGCTACCTTAAGTTGCATCAGCACCCCTATTTGTTTCTTTAACTCTGCCCACACATTGTAGTCTTGTTAAAAATCTCTTTATTTGAACCATCTGGAGTGAATTGTATTTACTGCTCGGAATCCTCAGAATATAATGACTAATTCAGTGTGTAATTATAGGATGTATTCAGTATCAGTGGAGTAGGAAGGATGGGGATTGAAAAGTTGATTTAAATAATATTGACTTGGGGCACCTGGGTTCTCAGTTGGTTAAGTGTCCTGTTGATTTCGGCTCAGGTCATGATCTCAGGGTCATGAGATCAAGCCCCATGTTGGGCTCCATGCTCAGCAGAGTCTGCGTGCCCCTCTCTCTCTGTTCCTACCCCTGCTCACACACTCATGCGTGCATTCTCTCTCTCAAATAATGAATGAATGAGTGAATAAATAATATTGACTTAGGAGTGCATTTTAAGCTGTATAACTTTATAAACTTCATAGGAATAAATTCTGAGGAAGCTAAGACAACACAGATTGATGGAACATGTTTATGATATTATGCATGACAAAGATACATTATCCCTATATTTAATATATTATTTTTAAATGCCCCTTTGGTACAGGTATATGTATTCGGGTATATGCTAATATCAGTATATAACATATTTCAGAAATATATATCAGGGATATTGATAAATGGGGTTTTTTTGGACAAATGTCAAAATATATATAAAATAAGTAAATAATTGGTAAATTAAAAGAACACTAAAAAATGTACTAGAAACTTTACATGGAGGGTGCAAATAGGGAAGGTCAAAAAATAGAACAAATGGGGAAAACCTCTTTTTTATTACAAAAGCCAATCACTTTATTATATATTTGAGGTAAGACTTGTCTTGAAATCCTTGCATTGGACTCCTTGTGTTGAAAAGCATTTCTCAAATTACTTTTACTGGTATCCTAACATTAGTCTCAGTCTCTTTAGAAGATAGGAACCGGTGTTTGTTATGTGTTTGTTATATATTAATCAGTATGGTGTTTCAAAGTTTGGTTTAATGAATTCTTTGTCTCCTTATATGCACAGTGTGTATAGATAGATAGATAGATAATTCAATAATGCTTTTCTTAAATCCTTTTTAATTGTAACATCTTATATATACAGAAGAGTACATAAACTGTAGATGTACTGGTTAAATAATATTTACATTATGAATCCCAGTGTTACCAGTACTCAGCTCAAGGAAAATAACATTGCCATAACATTGCCAGGACTTCAGAAGACTCCTTCTCTTATGTCTTGTGTGCCCCTCCTCTATCACAACCACCTCCATTTTCCACAGAGATAAAAATATACTTTGATTTTGTGATAATTATTTCCTTGCTTTTCTTTATAGTTTTACCATGAGTGGATCTATCCTTAAAACAGTTTAGTTTTGCCTTCTTCTTTAGATAATTAACTGTTGTTCTCTTTTGTACATAATTAACTCTACCTACTCTTTGTCTTGCTTTTTTTGCTCAGATATTCTTTTGATTTATGAGATTCATTTATGTTTCCTGTACCATATTTCATTAATTTTTCATTGTTTTAAGGCAAACAGCTCTTTGGTGTGGTGGGTTTTCCCATGCATTGTAGCATGTTTAACAGCATCTCTGGTCTCTACCAATTAGATGCCAGTTACACATTCCTGTCTCTCCTCCCACACCTGCTTCTCTTGTTTTGACAACCAAAAATGTCTGCAGATAATGGTAAATGTCCCCTTGGGTGCAAAATTTCTGTACTATGAGAACTGTCCTAAAGTATTTACTATGTGAAAATACTAGTTCATTTAAATTTCCTACACTTGAAGGAAGTTGGGTTGTTGCTTTTGGATAGGACGAACAATGCTACTCTAAGCTGTCTTTGGCACATGTTAATTCAGTGTCCCTGTGCACAAGATGCTGTAGTGTGTGTCCTGAGAATTGAAATTGCTGGAGTGTAAGAGATGCAACTTTTCTAGGTAATGCCAGACTGTTTTCTGAAGTGGTTGTAGAAATTTCTTGTCCTTTTGTATTTTCATGTATATTTTAGATTGTCACATTCCACTTAAAAAACCTTGTTGGAGTTTTGAATAGAATTAAATTTAATTTGTATAATAAATTTCTCAACCTCCATAATGTTGACATTGGGGCTGAATAATTACTGTTGGGGGAGCTTTCCTGCATTGTAGAATATTTAGCAGCATCTCTGACCTCTATCCCTAAATGTCAGTAGCATCCCACCCTAACCTTCAATTATTCATATCTGTGGGGAGTGGGAAGCAAAAGTTGAGAACTACTGCTGTATAAGAGAAGGGGTGAATTTACATCTTTATAAAATCAAGTCTTCAAATTCATGATCATTGTGTATATTTCTCCATTTATTTAGATCTTTATTTTGTTCAGTATTTCATAGGGTATTTTTATGCATGAGTGAAAAGGTTTTATACATCTGTTATTAAAATCTGTAGTTTCGGACTTAAACATTTTTAAAAATTATTATAAATAGTGTCTTTTTAAAGTAGGCTTTATTTTTTAGAGGAGTTTTAGGTTTACAAAAAAATTGAGCCAAAATTATGCAGAGTTCTCTCTTCTCTCTGCCAGTTTCCCCTATTATTAACATCTTGCATTAGCTTGGTACATTAGTTACAATTGATAAACCATTATTGATACATTATTAACTAAGTTCATAGTTTACATTAGGATTATCTCTTTGTGCTTCAAAGTTCTAGGGTTTTTCAAATGTATAATGTTACATATCTACCATTATAGTATCAAACTGAATAGTTTTATTGCTCTTAAAAATACCCACTGTGCTCCTTCTGCATATCTGTACCCACCCCCAAGTCTCTACCCCTCATTCCTGCGTACCCCTGATTTCTTTTCTTTTAATGTTAAATCTAACACGCCTTCCTGAAATGAATTCACCTTGATCATGATGTATTTTTAAAATTATTGGTTGGTTTCGTTGGCTAATATCTTGTTTAGGATTTTTTTGTATTTGTATTCATCGATGAGATTGGCCTGCAATTTTCCCTTTCCATTGTTTCCATCTCAGGTTTTATTATCAATTTGCTAACCTTATAAAATGGATGGTAGAGAAAATATATATATATATATATATTTATATATATATTTCTTTTCTTTTTTTTTTTTTTTTTTTTTTTTTTTTTTTTTTTTTTTTTTTT
>NW_024424453.1:26010041-26012414 GCF_017311325.1 Ursus maritimus
CTTTTTTTTTTTTTTTTTTTTTTTTTTTTTTTTTTTTTTGGTTTTCCTGGAAGAGTGTATGAGATTGGAATTGTTTCCAGAACATTTGGTAGAATTTGCTATTGAAACCATATGGGCCTGAATTTTTTTTTTTGTTTTTGTTGGAAGATTTAAACTTCTGATTCAATTTCTTTAGCTGATTTAGCACTATTCAGGTTTGTTTGTTTTTGACAAGCTGTATTCTATAGGAAATTATCCATTTCATTTGAATTTTCACATTCGTTTAATATGGTTATTTTTAATAGCCCCTTATATTTTTAATGTGTATAACATCCTGGGAGATTCCTTGTCATTAGTTCAATTCAAAATATTTTCTTTTTTTATTCCTTATTTATTTATTTATTTATTCATTCATTCATTCATTCATTTTTTAAATTATGTTCAATTAGCCAACATATAGTACATCATTAGTTTTTTTTTTTTTTTTTAAAGACTTTATTTATTTATGTGACAGAGAGACAGCCAGCGAGAGAGGGAACACAGCAGGCGAGTGAGAGAGGAAGAAGCAGGATCCCAGCGGAGGAGCCCGATGTGGGACTCGATCCCGGAACGCCGGGATCACGCCCTGAGCCGAAGGCAGACGCTTTTAACGACTGCGCTACCCAGGCGCCCCACATCATTAGTTTTTGATGTAGTGTTCAGTGATTCATTAGCTGCATATAACACCCAGTGCTCATCACAACATGTGCCCTCCTTAATACCCATCACGTGGTTACCCCATCCCCCCGCCCCACTCCCTTCTGTAACCCTCAGTTTGTTTCCCAGAGTCCAGAATCTTATGGTTTGTCTCCCTCTCTGATTTCTTCCCATTCAGTTTCCCTCCCTACCCTGATGGTCCTCAGCGCTATTCCTTATGTTCCACATATGAGTGAAACCATATGATAATTGCCTTTCTCTGCTTGACTTAATTTCACTTAGCATAATCCCCTGCAGTTCCATCCATGTCGATGCAAATGGTAGGTATTCATCCTTTTTGATGGCTGAGTAATATTCCATTATATATATGAATCACATCTTCTTTATCCATTCATCTGCTTAAGGACATCTTGGCTCCTTCCACAGTTTGGCTATTGTGAACATTGCTACTGTGAACATTGGCAACAAGACAGGAATCAAAATGTTTTCTAATTGTTTTTTTCTTTGATTCATGGATTATTTAAAAGCCTATTTCTTAACTTCCAAACATGTAATTTTCTGGTTAACTTTTGTTATTGATTTCTTCTTATCTTAGTTGAACTTGAGGCCAGAGAAAATGATCTGTGTAGTGTTAGTCCTTTTTGTGTAGGTCATGTGGTCAGTGTTTGCAACCATTTTATGTGTGCTTGAAATCTGTGTTTATTATGTATTTTCTAAATGTAGTTGTGTCCATCAGGTTAAGGTTGTTCTATAATTGTGTTGAAATATTTCATATCCTTTTAATCTTTACTTTTCTAGCAGTTACTGAGAGAACTGTTTTTAAATACACATCAAGGTTGTAGGTGTATATATTTCTTCTTTATTTCTCCTTGAAGGCCTTCCCCTTCCCTCATCCTCTTTTTCATGTCTTCTCCTTCCCCCATCACGTGCTTTGTTAGTAGGTGCATATAAATATTCAAATATTTCTTATAACTCAAATGTTTTACATTTATCTAATGATCCTCTTTATCTCTGGCAGTGCTTTTTTCTAAAATTTTATTTATTTGAATATTAATGAAGCTCCTTTTATGGTTTTTGTGGCCCAGCTTTTTCTTTTCTCTTTTCATTGTTTTTGTATCCTCACCTCTTAGATGCCTTTTGTAAACAACATATAGACAGATCATATTTTTTTTATGCAGTCTGAAAACTATTTTAATTATATCACTTAATCCTTTTTACATTTAATGTAAACATTGGGTGTTTGGATTTATTTTTTTTTATTTTTATTTTTTTTTAAATGATTTTTTATTATATTATGTTAGTCACCATACAGTACATCCCCGGTTTCCGATGTAAGGCTCGATGATTCATTAGTTGTGTATAACACCCAGTGCACCATGCAATACGTGCCCTCCTTACTACCCATCACCGGTCTATCCCATTCCCCCACCCCCCTCCCCTCTGAAGTCCTCAGTTTGTTTCTCATAGTCCATAGTCTCTCATGTTTCATTCCCCTTTCTGATTACCCCCCTTTCTTTATCCCTTTCTTCCCCTACTGATCATCCTAGTTCTTATGTTCCATAGATGAGAGAAATCATATGATAGTTGTCTTTCTCTGCTTGACTTATTTCACTTAGCATTATCTCCTCCAGTGCTGTCCATGTTGTAGCAAATGTTGAGAACTCGTTCTTTCTGATAGCTGAGTAATATTCCATTGTA